>NW_017385987.1:1960849-1988262 GCF_000237925.1 Schistosoma mansoni | reverse complement strand
GTAACCCAGTGAAGCAAACGTAGGTAGTCTATGGTTGGAAATTCTAAACACGTCTTACGCACCTGAGATGGTATATATATGTGGCATCATCAACCGCGTTGCCATACTCATTTAGAACTCTACGACTAATGACAATGCCGCTTTGGAGGTTCTAAAATACGAGAAATGTCCCAAAAATATCTGTGAAAACCATTGTACTTTTCTATTTTCAGGTGTCTTACATCTTTCAGCCTGGTGAAACAGGCCGATGAACGGAATCTTACTGGTTTTGTCGTACGAATGATAAGTCGTTTTTTTCCTGAATGGATTTTAGCAAACTCACAAGACACTACAGTAGACAGTTGGATATTTAATTTCTGTTGCGGTAGGTGTCAGCATAGTGGATCAGTAGCTCAATGATCAAAAAGTTTGACTTTCAGCCGAAGGTTTGTATCTCGCTCTACGTACTTCGGTTTCGATGAGTGTAGTATAACTTGCCCTCATACAGTGTGGCTCGAAACCAAGTTGACAAACCCGAACTGGAAGTTTTTTAAATCCATAATATGTGGGAACTGAGGCAAAAAGAGCATTTCAGTTACATGAACCTTACTGCGTGATAATAGTGACAAAAATGACTATCATATTAATTACATAACGCGACGCTCCCACGTATCAGTTCTGAATACGACTTAAAGTCCTACTCCTCTAGACAGCGAATTACGTTGATTTTACTCGGCCATACTGCCCGAATTCTTTTTAAAAACTTAGTATTTACTGATTAACTTTTGCAAGTCCTCATGTAGAAGTAAAACTAAGATAGAAACTGGGTACCAAAAAGATAACAACAAACTACTCATAACACTAAATACCTACTTTTCGAGGACGCTCAAGACAGTCTTTTCGCTTGTGTGACATGGACCCACAATTCTCACAAGCACCATCTCGATAGAACGTAACCTTTTGTTTGATTTGGGGTAGTCCCCTTTTGTACCAAACATTTAAAGCGTTAGAACCCTTCATTTTGCCAGAGGTGTCCTCACGCTTCTTTTCATCTTGTATACGTTGATGCCGCAAAGTCGGATGCAAGGCACCATAATACCATGGAGCTTGCATAATGTACTGTGGAATATGAGGATTGATGTCCCGTCCTTCTTCGTCCTTCATTGCAGGCATTACAGCCAATTTTCTGGCCTCTTCAAGTTCCTTCATTTTCCTATAGTCATCCTTGCTTCTCTTTTTTTCATCCCCTGTGTCATCACTTTTGATGCGTTGAAGAAGAGAAGGTGGAAAGTTGGGGACGAACGACATTGTTCACTATTGTGACGTGCCCTCTAAAGTAACCGCGTAAGATTTTTCCTTCAACCGTCAAACCTCAATCCTCAAACTTTGTCTTCAGTAATAAGGATAGTAGGTTGATGAACCTGTGTTAATCCTGACAGATTGCCTTCCAGTGAGGGTCCAGCTTCTTCTTGAAAATGTTCACTGATGGTGCTGATACCACTTGTTCTGGTAATGCGTTCCAGTCATTGACCACTCGATGAGAAAAACGGGACCCCACCTTTAGTTTATTAGATCGCGGTTTCTGAACCTTCTTGCTATGACCTTGGAGATTATTAGTGCTGGAGGGAGCAAAAAGATAAGACATATTAACGCCCAAATCATAATTAAAGATACGAAATGCCAGTATAAGGTCACCTCGTGTCCTACGATAAGATAAGGGGAAAAGGTTTAGACGTTTCAAACGCTCATCGTAAGGGAGTTTAGAAAGACCCTTCACTGATTTTGTCCCCACACGCTGGACACGCTCAAGCGATTTAGTATCCTTTATCAGACATGGGCTAGCTGCTTGGATATAGTATTCTAAGTGTGGCCTTACATAAGTGGGATATAAAATTCGAAACATCTCCTCGTCAAAGCATTTAAATGCTCGGCGAAGTGACCATAATGCACGATAACCTTTGGAAGCAGCCGCATTGCAGTGCGTAGTAGTTTTCAAGTCGTGACTTATACTTACTCCTAAGTCTTTATGTTCTTGAACGCGTATAAGAGACGTACCACCAATAGTATAATGGTAACTATTACCGTGTCCGATGTGCATGAGCACGCTCTTCCTAAAATTAACTTCTAAGCCTCGACCACGAGCCCATCTTATTAATTCGTCCAAGTCAGCTTGGAGATAGAAATGATCAGCCTCACTTCTTATTTCTCTCCAGATTTTGACATCATCCGCAAACAATAATGTCGACAACCTAAGCAATAACGGTAATTCACTAACATAGAGAAGGAAAAGTATAGGGCCTAAGATGATACCTTGGGGTACACCGATTTTGACCGGCTTCCATTCGGATAGCGTTCCATTGACCCTCACTCTCTGTCTGCGGTCACATAAGAAGTTTCCTATCCATTCCTGTAGAGCACCTGTTTTTCCAAAGCTCGAGAGCTTCTGCATAAGACCTAAGTGTGAAACCTTGTCAAACGCTTTGCTAAAATCTATGAATATCACGTCGATAGACAGGCCGTTGTCTAGGGCAGCTATCCAATCCTCTCTCGCAATGAGTATGTTAGTCAAGCATGAACGCTTGTTACGAAACCCATGCTGCTAGGGAGCTAACATATTACACGAATCAATGTGACTCAGTACCCTAGCCAGAATTATATTTTCAAGTAACTTAACTACTATGCTGGTCAGGCTAACAGGCCG
Organism: Schistosoma mansoni; assembly: GCF_000237925.1. Lineage (NCBI taxonomy): Eukaryota > Metazoa > Platyhelminthes > Trematoda > Strigeidida > Schistosomatidae > Schistosoma > Schistosoma mansoni. The sequence goes on along the minus strand of NW_017385987.1, from coordinate 1,985,582 downwards.
GTAGTTAGGTACGATCCGTCTCTGACCATCCTTAAACATAGGACTAACTGTGGCGTCTTTCCAGTCTCTAGGTAGTTGAGCGCGTGAAAGGGACACATTGAAGAGCGTCGTGAGCGGTCTTGAGATAATATCCGCAAGCGATGACAGCAAACATGGATGTAACCCATCGGGGCCCGGTATCTTACAAGGTTTGAGGTTAGTTATCAAAGGAAGAAAAATATCCTCGGTCACGTGTATAGGTCCTATGGCTGGTATCTCGTTGTCAATGGGACAAGTAGTTGTAACACTACACGTAGGGTAGACCTCACTGAAATAGTTTGCAAATATCTCAGCTTTCGCTAGATCAGATTCAGCCAATAAATCTGAATTTTTGTTTAACAGTAATGCGGGAATACCATCACTACGTTTCGTTCGCCTTTTAACGTACGAAAACAGTCGCTTCGGACAGGTACGGCTATCGTATGCCAACTGTCGTTCGTAAGTGGTACGGGATTTAGCTATGGTCTTTTTACATATATTCCGGGTTTTTTTATATCCGCACTTAAATGATGCCTGACCTGTTGACAGGAATAAGTCCCAGAAGTGTTTCCTACGCTTCAACAGCTTCCAGGTTTCCTTATTAATCCATGGAGGGCAATGTGATAGCTTACGTGCTGACCATGAGATAAACGGTTGAGTTACGGATTCGAACGCAGACTTAAACCTATTCCATGCATCATCGATCGATCCATCAGCATCGATCGACCAGTCAATCGAGATAGCATAATACCTGATTGCCGGAATATGAGCTCTCCAGATATTAGGACGGAGCGGAGCAGAAGCAAATTCTATACCATGTATCCGGAACTTAAAGGAAAAGACTTCAACCAATCCATGAAGTTGAGCAACCGTCCACCACTGTCTTCAGTGAATTACTATCTCACAACAGACCCCGTTGAACTCCACCGGTCACCGATTTTCACTAGAACACCAGGAAATACCTCTTGAAACCAGTTACTAGTGAGCATATGATGATTATTATCAGAAGGGTTTTCTGTGGAGAATTTAGTGATTTTTATCCAGGTTTTCCATGGTGGTCTAGCTTCAAATGAATCATGAACTCAACTGTTAGTTATGTCCATAACTAACCAATAAAATAGTTGCTTAAGCTCCCACCATGTCATTCTAGTCTGATGTGTCTGTAAATTATCCATGTTACATGTGACCTACCGAGTGAAAGACATTATTATCCTAATATATTAACGTGGCTCATACATTTTATTCATTTTCGATAAGACACGCAATACTGGTCGAAACAGATAAATTTTAAAGTCAAGTTGTCCTTGTCCTAACTATAGCTTTCACATCGCCAGTATCGCGTTTACAGTTCTAATCATATATCTGTAGGACAAATAAAATCCCACATCAACTACAAAAATTTCCGAAATCTCCACAAAATCCCCTTTTGATAATGATCATGCATATATCACCAAAGAAACAATAAAAAATGAAAAGAATCTCGAAAAATTAATAGACAAGAAGATAAACCATTATTGCAGTAATATTTGACTGTAGAATAAGTGTATGTGCAGTTACAGTTTGGAGTGTTGTTATCTTCGCGCTAGTGGTGTGTGACCACCTCTTCCCGTTTTTCGCCGGTATGTCGTTCTGTCTGGAAGAATGTTGACATTCTTGAAAATCTTTCTTTGAATGATCGTGTTGGATTAAGTTGTATGTTTAAGGGCATACGTGTTCAGTACATTATAAGCGATCGCATTGCTAGTTCATCTTATTCTTCCAAACATCTCTGAAACAACACGACCTAGGAAATTATTTTTGTCATTCATCTGATCTGGGGTCTTTGCGAGGTTGAGGTTGATGAGATGCTCAGGCGGATTGAGAATGTTCATGTCAACTCACAAATTTCTCATATCATCCTTATGGTTGTACTGGTTAGTATCATGATTGTTTACCAATAGAGTCTTCAACATGTATGGAGTGGCGAGAACTGACAAACTTGTCTGCTTCTGAATTAACGGAGTAGCTCGACTCGTTGGAACTGCCGGAAATCGTGTCAGTAGTGATTTTAGATCTTGCCATTTTCATACGTTTGGCTGGGCGCCTGGAAGCAGGGGCTTGACAACATCGCTTGGCGTGATGTTCTAACATCCTCTAAGCCAAGGCACAATACCAGAAAATTGGAGGCTGGCTCATATAGCAACAATTTTCCGAAAAGGTCGGCGAAGCGAACCTTCAAGCTGCTGATAGGTAGCACTTCTCTGTATAACCTCAAAAATTATGAAATCCCTGATATTCGACGGTCTGAGAGACTACTTACTTTCCATGAACTTCTTTTCGCCCCAACAGAACTGTTTCAGCAACGATCACTTTTGTAAGACCGACCTGCTTGCTACGGTGGATAGATGGATAACCATCCTTGGTCGCAAGGGAAGGTTGGTGTCATTTATCCTGACTTCTCAAATGCTTTCGATGGGATCAATCATATATGTCTTATAAATAAGTTCAAACGCCTGGGTATCAGATCACCTTCGATTGGTTGGCTCCTAGTAGAGTTGTCCAGAGCTCATTACTGGGACCACTTCTCTTCTTGATTTATGTAAACAATCGTCTACAGCAAGTATAGTCAGATTTATTTTTTTTCGCAGACAATTTGATTCTCTGGAGAAAAGTATGCAGCCGAGAGGATAAACTGGCGCTTTGGAAGGATTGGACTCTACTTCAGAGTTAAGCAGATGACAACGGACTTACCTTCAACACTTCAAAGTGTAAAGTAGTCCGTCTAAGACATGTTGCAAACTACGGCTATATTTTAGGTAACTGCTCCCTAGAGGTATTTTAAGTTGAAAAAGGCTAGGAGTGTTGATACCCTATGATCCTACGCTAACTGCAACACAAATGCCTTGTAAGTAAAGCTCGCACTGGCAAATATGAAGCTAATTTTCGGCTGGTTAAACAGGAGGACTTTCCACATAATCTTCAACAGTTTATCTCGTCCACATTTAGGGTGAGGAAACATAGTATTTCCTACATCACTTCGAAAGGATAAGGACACTCTGAAAGGTATCCAGAGATGAGCCACGAAATCATTTCGGGGACTCAAATTCAAGTCTTATGAAGAGCGCCTCCAATCACTGGACTTTTAACTCTTAGAGTACAGGCATCTTAGGAGTGACCTGATGATTTGAAGCACCTTTAGCATTTAATATAATAATAACATAAGATAATATTTTTCTGCAAGAGCAGGTGCACGCCATTTTTACAGGCATGATCTACAATTTACAACATATACTGGTTCACAGTACGCATCCCAAGCAGGGTTGTTTAGTAATTATAATCCATAAAAATTGATAGTAGTTCATTCGTTCAGATATAATGTGTTTTCATCAGAATAGTTTCCAAAGGGGCATCGCGTCCACGTTACATACCAGATCCAATCTCGACAAAAAGTGTATTAGGGTTTCAGTCGTGCTAAGTATTTATGTAATGCAGCTTTTTAAGTTTATAGTTGTTATAAAGTAGACTTGTGGAGCGCCTGCCTCGAACTATGACCTTGGGAAAGCGCATTCGTCGAGCTTGTTCCAGATGTCAGAAGTTACATAGCTTCACCCTCAGAGCAAGATTCTGAAGAGAGAAAAAACAAAAGAGAAACCGAGGAGCAGCAAGGCACTTGGATATGAACGATAACCAATGCTTAACATTTAGTAGTGGAACAGACGGAGGTACGATAAATTATTAGATTAAATTGATACTAGCTCATGTTGCTAGAGTGAAGTATGATCAGGGGCTCCAGATGAGAGAATGCAGTAATAAAGAACAATGAGTTGTGATATTTATCAAGGTGTAGGTTCGAATGAAGGAAGGGAAGTCAAGGTTGGAATGAGGAAGAACTGAGAGTAGAGTGCTAAGTAAAACAACAACCATATCCTTTACAGTTTGTTTTTTCATCGTCCGATGCCTGCCACACAGTTTTCATGTAAAAGTCCGAGTTAGCATGTTATAGGTTGTCTTAGTAGAATAGTTAATCCAGCATAAAAAAAACTAGAAACATGAGTCTGAATGGTGAGTGTAGGAGAACAACCTCAATATCACAGATTGATTAATATGTTCTCATTTCTAAGCATCCCCTTAAGCATTTCTCAGGCCCAGTCCCAACACAAACCTTGGGAGCAACATTGAGAAACTGGAGACACAACAAATCAGAACGGACTGTATATACACCTTCTACTCCTTCAGAGCAGTCGAATGCTGGGATTCGCTGCCAGCTGTGTTGTCCCAAGCAGCTTCACATGAGTCTTTGTGGAGAAACTTGATATATTATTAAGGACTAACGACAGTACTTTGCTATGATTTTCCAACTTGTTTTCTTCTTTTACCTCTTTTATCGTCAGCATACCCAGGTTCCTATCTGGGGGCATCAGTGATCCACCACTACTATATATGGAAGCCTGTTAAGCGAAAACTTCTTCTATTTCTTCCACAAGTATTTGTAACATTCCTCAGAGGATTTGGTAGGACCAGTTTGGTGACATAGTCATGACGTTCCATCAGGATAATTCCTGCAACCTTGTCTGAGCGATATATCACTAAATCCTGATTTTTCCGAAGATCAAATGGTTGAGATTCATGTTTTTCATGGGTAATCGTAGTTTGCCGGTCAGGCTTGCTATAGCAAATGTTAAAATCGGTTTTCCGGGAAGCTCTATAGACAAACGTGAATATATGAGACCATTTTTCAAATCATTACACTGATACCACGTCCATCCAAATGGTTGTCCTTGGCAACGTCCATGAAATTAAGTCAATAAAACCAGAAATGTAACGGAATAATTCATTAAGAACATATACATCATATGATTTGTCAGAAGGTGAATGTTACAAATTCAAATATTACATTGATACTGTTGCCTGAGCTGGTAAAGAAGACGTGATCTCGAAATTAATGAAAAGTTTAAAGTCGAAGGAGAATCAAGCTTCTTTTCCAGAAACGCCAAAAAAACATGTTTTCAGTTAATTCAGTATAGCACTATCGAGTATTCAGCCATAACCATTATCTCTCGGTCTCAAATTTTGTGATATGTCAACCAACATTAGTGATCTTAAGGCTAAAATCCAGTTCGAGAGTCTCATTTGTCAGAAAAGTGAACTTGCCTCAGTATCTAATAAAGATTATGAGAAATTCAAAAAAATTCTTATAGACTATTATAATCAATGTGTGAATAAAGTACCTACAAGTAGACGATTACTCACAAAAGAACATAAATCTCAACTCTACGATCTTCGGAAAAATCAGGATTTAGTGATATATCGCCCAGACAGGGGTGCAGGAATTGTCATAATGGAACGTCATAACTATATCACCAAACCATACTCGATATTATCTAGTCTTGGCAAATTATCTTAAGAATCTATTCAAAAAGATGCTAATGAGAAAACGGAACAGTTCTCAGCTAAAGTCTTAAGGGAGGTGAAGGATGTGTTTATTATCGATTGCGACCATTAAGAAATTCTTAGATCCTCAAGTTCCATTGTACCGATACTATACAATCACATTGGCTGCAAAAAGTGATCACTTTTTAAACGCATCTCAGAACATTACCCAGTGTGGATTTCAGAAGAAGAATGCAGAATAATCACCAGTTCACGACAAGTGCATCTCGTCAACTCTGGGCTCGTCGCTCCAAAGAGTCTTCCTTTAAACTAATTGACTCATTCAGAGGAAATGGATGAAAGAGAGCTTGAGTCAAACTTTCATGCACTGTAGAGGTGTTAGCGACCCATTAATTCAACCCCGAACCTTGCGTGAAAAATCGACAAGTTCAACCTCCTATCGGCCCTAATCCCTTTCTGTAGTATGTTTTTAATTACTGTTTCGTAATTTTGAGCCGTAATAAGTTATCGTTGTCCTTTAACAATTTCTCATGATGATTATTAAGTTATTATCACGGTCTTTATGTTTTTCGTGTCTCTCCACACCTATTGAGCGGACAATTACTTTTCACAATTCTGACCCGTAAACTATTTTCGTCCGTATATTCTTCTGTGACCCCTTAGTTATTGAGCAACCGCATTCGGTAATTGGAGTCTCGAACTAATTTATGATGCCATCTATTCTATCCTTCTATAGACATATATACTTACCATACAAAGCTAAAGCAGATGATTTTGTCGAGGAGGAAATTTTCTCTCGCTGAAGTTTACTTATTTTTATTTAATGACGAGATGGGTTATTTTGGTCACATTCTAGACCGTTTTGCAATTTAGAAACCTCTTATTGCTTGCGGATTACGTTAATTTTGTTCATTTCCTGGAAGCTTTCCATGTCTCTCAGTGCCATCTCGTTCCTGCATTTTTTTTACTATTTCCATCCTGTTGTTTCAGGTTTATATGATGAGAAACATGACAAGTAAGTGGTTAGCTTGACTATGTACAGTTTTTGTAGTTCATTGACAACTATTTCTTTTCCTGGTTCGGTGATTTGTGTATAAAATCCTCACAGAGTCTCTTTTAAGCCCCATCATGTTGCAGGTGTAATTAATCACTAGGTCGTAGGGCATGGAAATTACATTGTCAATTATGTTGGACGGTGGCATTTGTAAATCATCATCACTTGTAGGTCAACTTATGCAGGAGGCTTGTCCCATGTTTAGTTAACATGAGCCTTATACAAATGGCTACATCTTAAACCACTTCGATAACAGTGCATCCAACATCAAGTCTCATTAAACGACGATTTTCCAGTGAAGGGCGCCTGCTCAATATGACTCACTTCTAAATAAAGATGATTCCTAGAGCTTTTGGAGTTTGCTTGATTGCGTGAAATCGAGAATAACTAGCGTGTACACGTATGACTTGATTTACTTGTGGACACTCGTTCGTCGTTGACGCTGGTGTAGTGCCGCGCTTCGTTAATCGTTCACTTCGGTAACCGTTACAATTCTAATCTCAACGGTGTGTAAAGTCAAAAGACAAAGGAAAGCAACAACTACAGTTTATTGTCGAATAACTCAGGTCAGAAAGTTAACAGCACCTGAGCGAATATCAACGAGCGAGCGGCAAGCGCGCGAGTGAACAGGCGAACAAGCGAAGGACGTAACTGTCTTATCTGTCTTCGTAATCACTTTAAATGGACCGTCATAATTCGGCTGCAGAGGTGGTTGTACATTGTCTCTTCTGATGAATACGTGAGTGCTATTATGTAGTTCCTGAGGTATGAATACTCGTCGCTGTTGTAGTCTGGGAAGTGCTATTTTTAGATCTTTCATGTGTTTCTTCAGGCGTTGCACGTAGTTGGCTACATCAGTCGGAACACTTAAACCTAAGGCAAAATATTCTCCGGGTAAACGTAAAGTATTTCCATAAAAAACTCAGCTGGACAACATCCCATATCCTGTTTACTTATTGTTCTTAAACCCAACATGACTAAAGGAAGCTTATTAGCCCGGTCGTTATTGACAGTGACAGATGTAAAAGAGGCTTTGAGTTGCCGATGTTATCTTTCTACTATACTATTCGCCATCGGATGGTAGGATGTTGACCGAATACGCTTGATTCCTAGGAGTTCTGTAAGCTGCTGGAAGAGTCGACTTTTGAATCAAGCTCCTCTATCGGTTTTGATAATCGCCGGAATACCATAGTAAGAAATTCAATTTTCGATAAGGACTTTGGCTACGGACTCGGCTGAGGTGTTTTTTATTGGCACCGCTACAGGCCATCTTGTAAATCTATCGATGCATGTAAAAATATAGTTGTACTCGTTCGAAACTGGCAGTGGTCCCACGATATCGATGTGTATAAGTTCGAATCGAGTGTCTGGCTGCGAAAATGAACGCATTGGCGAGCTAGTATGACGATGTACTTTGGCTTTTTGACATTTCATGCATGTTTGTGTCCAATTTCGTCCATACGAAACGCTCACTGATTAATTCCACCGTGGCTGTTATTCCCCGGTGCGATAAGTTATGTATACTTTCGAATACTTTCCGTCGTAATGGTTTAGGAATGAATGGGTGAGGTCAGCCAGTCGACATGTCACATGTTACTTTCGCGTTGCCGAACTGAACATCTTCGAATAATAATGACGTCGTGTCATCGAATCTTAGCTTGTTTAATTCGACGTCTGTCTCCTGCAACTTCGTGAGACCGTGATAATCAATTCCACTTGTAATAATTGCGTTTATCGTTGTTCTGGACAACGCATCTGCCACTTAGTTATTATTACCTTTAATATACTGTATGCTAGATGTAAATTGGGAAATAAATTCTAATTGTCGAATTTCCCTCGGCGAATAGTTATCCTGCTTGGCGTTTAATGCTTTCGTGAGGGGTTTATGATCTGTATACACTGTGAAAATGGTACTCTCTATCATATGTCGGAAATGCTTAATTGCCAAGTAAATCGCTAAGAGTTCTCTTCCGAACGTACTGTACCTCGTTTGGGTAGGATTTAATCTCTGAGAGAAAAATGAAATTGGTTCCCATGCTATAGTTTGATTGTTAAGGGCTCTATAATCCTCACATGGTCTGATTTCTCCATTGTTTTTGGGGACCATATGTAACGGAGATGCCCAGGGACTATTAGATGGCCTTATGATACCAAAATTCAATAATTTTTCGAACTCTCGTTTCGCAATTTTCGACCTCTTTGGGCCCAACCTTCGCGCTCTTACCTTAGTCGGTGGACCTTTCGTGACGATGTGGTGCTGTACTGTATGTTTAAGATCTTTGTTGTCGTATGATAACCTCGTTTTTATCGGCGAACTTATTTAGAAGTGACTTATATTGCTCGCTCTTATCTTTCAACACTACTAAATTCATAGATACATGATCGGTGGTCACTCCTCTTATGACTACTGAGCGTTCGCCATCCACTAGTTGGTTTCGTCGAGAATCTACTAATAGGTCAAAATTCTTTAAGAAATCGATACCAATTATGGGTACGGACACATCAGCGATTACAAATTCCCAGCGAAGTGAAATATTACGGCCGAAATTCAAGGTTAGTTTTCGCTTGCCATATGTCTTTATGTCGGATCTATTCGCTGCTTTAAGAGTTAGCGCAGTATCGATATTTTGTCTTTCGTTTCTCAATGGGGCACGACGCTTATCTCCGCTCCCGTGTCTACTAAAAATTGCGCCTGTTTCTTTGTCCTGAACATAAAATAAATGACTGTTCCTGGGAGCTGCGTTAGTTGTCGTAGCTGATACTGACAATCTGTGGGATCGTTTAAATTTACATGGAGATCTGCATTTTCGAGCTCTGTACCCAAATGTTTGATGGTACCAGCATATATTAGGATCCAGGAGTCCCTTAGACAATGATCGATTTCTATCTCTTGATCTACTACGCGACCAACTTTTTTTCCTGTCGTTGAGACTTAGGCTCGTCAGTTTGTGGCATAGCACATTAATTTCCTTTTGTAACGCCTCGATTCTTTCGTCTACTGTGGAGTTGAGCGTTTGTGGAGTCGCGTGTCCCATTCTTTCATAAATCTTATCAACCATTTTAGCGATGTTGTCTATGTCTACATCTCTGTCTTCAACAGCAAGGATCTGCCGCATGTTCGGTGGGAGCCGTCGTAACCATAACTTTTGAAATATATTTTTATCTACTTTTCTGTCTCCAATTACGTTCCTCATATAAGTTTTTAACTGCGAAGGCGTTCTATCTCCAATCAGCACTTCACTGAGCGATTGCTCGACAGCTTGCTGGTCGGTTAATGAGAGAGCTTTTACTACTGCCCGTTTCAATACGTCGTACGGATTTATCGCATCCGGCTTAGTTAGGACTTCTCGCGCCTTGTCTGCTACTTTGTCCGGAAGTAGTGAGCTTGCATAACCAAACTTATGCCGCTGTAAGAGAATACGATTGGCTACGAAGTAATTTTCAAGTCTAATAAACCGAAGTTGAGGGTCAGTAACATTAAAAGAGGGAATATTAACATTAATAGCTCCCACGGATGGTGGCTGTGAAAGATCGATTGTGTCGTTGTTTAAAGACATTTATAAAAAATTAAATAATATGCGAATATAACGTAATGGTCACTAAGAGAAATGGACCGATGAAAACAATGATAATAACAAATGGTACAATTTATAACACAGAACGGACTTACTGAATTGCACCAATATATCAAGTGTTCGTGAATAATCGTTATTTATTATGAATATGATCGTTAAGTTCAATAATGTTTGTGAGATAATGTACGTGCAATCAAAATTGAGGTAAAATAAATCCACAATTTTGATTATAATCCAGATAATAATCCGAATAGAAACAGAGTGCGTTGAATCTTCGAAATGAGATTATCTCGTCGAAAATTGTTTCGTCTTCGCACACGAAAATCGCTAGTTCTGCTTCGTGTTCGTACGTTGAGGTTGTCAATTCTGGTCCGTATTTGTTCAGTGAGGCATCCAATTCTGTAGTGCCGTGCTTTGTTAATCGTTCACTTCGGTAACCGTTACAATTCTAATCTCAACGGTGTGTAAAGTCAAAAGACAAAGGAAAGCAACAACTACAGTTTATTGTCGAATAACTCAGGTCAGAAAGTTAACAGCACCTGAGCGAATATCAACGAGCGAGCGGCAAGCGCGCGAGTGAACAGGCGAACAAGCGAAGGACGAATAGCAAGCAATTACGTAGGCAATTTATAGTCAGATTTCATAAGGGCGCAGCAAAACAAAACAAAGGCCGATAATAGTATTTGCGTGCATACATATATATGGAGGAGTATGAGTCATCGAATAATATTTAAGCAGTCAACATTTTGGATAGAGTGTCATGTGCTCTAATGGCATAACAGTGCAAAGAATATGCAAATTGTTACTATCCAAATGACGATGTCTGTTAAGTAAGTTAATAAAAAGGGCCTTAACAAAATCGACTATAATCGAAATTGATTTTAGGATGGTTGCTATACTGGCATCACTACCATAGGAGAATAAGGTAGTAGAATGGATGTTAACTAATATGTAGTTTTTCAGTATAACTGTTTTCAGTTGTATGTGATTGTCAATTATTACTTAGTCTAGTGTGTCTAATATGGTGCCGTCAGGTTTCTATGACGGAAAAGCATTAATCTTGAGATCACCCACTTTAATTTGTTGAAAACTGTATTTTTGTAGTCATTCAGCCTGACTGTTTTTGTATTTCTGCATTTAAATTCCAGTATAAACATGTCTTTTAACATAGCTGGTTACACAAGTTGCTTAAGTTGCTTCTTGACTGCGTTCTTCGGCTATCGTTACAGTCTATAGAGCTCTTTATTCGACCTCAGTGGAATATAGACTGAGATGGAAAAACATTTTTGCCGCAAGCTAATAGTTTGGTGCTTCTATCTTCCAGCCATTTTCTCCCAGTCGATCAGCCAGTTATGATACCAGAGTAAATCCATGGCCGTGATGAGCACTGTAGCGTTATTATGCATGAAAACATAGTCCATATGCTTATTCGAATCAAAGCCGAGATAAAAGTGTCTTTTTAGCATGCAACGATGCTCTGAACACTGTTTTGTTTTGATGATTCATCAGTGTTACAGGAAAAACGCTTACTTGGATAACAGTATAGATGGGGTAGAAAGTCTTTGTCATTACACGCAAAACTTATAAGAAGAATACTTCCAGAGTCTACGGGTTTCATATTGACTAAATATAATTCCAGAAAAGAGATGAGTCTGTCCCAATTTTGGTTGTTAATTTTAATACTAATGAGTACATTATCGATCATACATGGTCTATGTCCAATACGAAACCGGAGAGACACACAATGGACCTAAGGAGAAGATGTACAGTTTGGATTGCCAGTTGAGCTGCAGTGATTGTGGTATTTGTATTAACTAATAATTCTCTTGTATTTGGTTTCTAGCTAATGACGAATTTGAGATATAGTGCATTCATTTGTCTTCACCTCGTTCCTTGAATAGCACTATTTCGAAAATTCTTAGAACAATAATTCGAACACTCCTAATTATTATTCACTTGCATTATGGTATCAAGTGTCTCTTGCGCTTTTGATCAGTTTCTGTCAGGAAAATTGTTTGTATAAAGAATTTTTTTCCGATGTTCAGGACATATTTCACTTGTTACTATAGTCCGAGATATGGGTAGAGGCTAAGAGTCATTCGACAATCAAATATTATAGTTAAGACATCAGTAAGCGATTTCAGGATTATTAACTACTTTATTTTATAGCGGTATTATATTTCCTGTTTTCTTCAACTGAACTATAGGTTTGACTGAGTTTAACGTGCTTCCCTTACCTTATCATATCTTTGGTAAGATTAGTGAGACGAATATATGACATACTCCTGCTTCATAGTGGACATTGGGGCCAGACGACTGAAACTTCTCTATTTCATGGGATAACAAGACAATGAAGGTATACGTTTACCAAACTCGCCTTTCCACTTTATTCATTCATAACAGATTATGAAAAGTTGAAGTCGAAATAAGCAACAGTTTCACAAACTTTTTTTCGCGATACTGAATAGTCAGTTAATCCGGGCAACTTGGCTGACCTTCCAAAGGCGTAGATTATGAGCTCACGAAAAGTGGAGGACGTGGTGACAAATATTAACTAATGACCTCCATTTAATAGTGTTTGTTGGAATACTGTCAAAAACCATGTGCAATTCGTACACGGCTTCTGGATAAATTGATTCCGATGGGAACTTATGGTCGGAGGTCTTTATTCAAAAGTAAACGATCGTCAACTTACTTTATATATCTTCTTAAGTGTGTAACTATGATAATTAGAAGTATCTGAATTGTAGTATAAACTAGTAATCCCCGGAATGACGCAATGTAATCAAGAAGTATTAGATGAGCCCGAACGAATGTATTGTATTTGGAATTCAAAATTACAACAGTCATCAATACGAAGAAGTCATTGATTTATTTAAACACCACAACCGCCACAGCTCGAATTGGAGTGTAAGTGTCTGTAATCGATTGTTTGTCTTCTTCTTAAGTTCATCTTACATCGGTCCGAAAGTGTATTGGATGTAGACTCTTTATTATCTAGAATGCACTCATTAGTATTAGAATTAACAACCGAAATTGGAACAGACTAACCTGGGTTCTGGAATTGTATACAATCAGCACTCCGGCTTTGTAGTGAAACCATTGATATTTAGAATTTGCATCATGGACTTTCCAACAATATCCTCCCCCACGAAATAATGTTGGGTCCTTACTTCGCAATGTTTTAGCCAATATGACGTTCCCAATTTGCATTATCTTCTCAAATCTTACGCATCGACTACTGTATGTGAGTATTTGGGGATAAACACTGATATATAGTTTGAGGTATTCCATCATGTGACTTTGACTTGAATAAAAATCATGATACATATTCTTTTTGTTATTCATATTAGAATACACAGATGGATATGCATTGATATATGTAATTAACACATGTGATTCAATTAGGCTTGATTTACCTGCGAAACAATCGAATAGAAAACATTCATCTGCCTCATATTCATTAGGATAATCTTGGACTTGATTTGGATTCTCTGTCTGTGCAAACTTCACTTCTGGGCAAGCTGGTTCTCTGATTATTTCGGTAAATTTTGCTATCCCCTCTGATTCATTATACCCCTGACTAGGGATTCTATTCAACATACATTGTTCGTCAGAGTATCCAACATATGACACAATAACATCAGAAATATGACTAGAATTCGACTCATTCGGAACATATTTTTCACATTCATTAGGAATATCATTAGAGATAAATTGATTGTGAGGACCACTGACACTTGATATGATATCAGAATTCGATTCTTCTGAAATATTTTCCTCAAATTGGTTATGAGTTTCATTAGGTAATAGATCATCAGGGAATTCAACATCTACCATGACTGAATTTGGTTTTTGATCATGATTTGACTCATTTAACATTCTATTCTCAGAGTTATAAGAAATTCCATCAGAAGTATGTGAATTATTACGACAAACCATATCTGGTTCAATATCATGAGAAATCCGATAAGTTTGTTGGTTAACAATTTTTGTCTCACAATGATTCTGAGTTTCATTTAACTCTGGACTGCTATGTGACGTTATACCACTTCTGAATAAAGATAACTGATCATTAGAAGCATCCATCTTAGCATTACTTTCAGCGAAATGAACCATGGTATTACAAACTGACTGAATGTGTCCAGTTATACCACATTTAAAGCATTTAGAATTACGAAATATACATGAATTACATGGGTGAAACTTGCCGCAGAACAAGCATTTACTAAACTCGTGCTCATCATTATGGACTGTTTCACAGCTCAATGAAGTATTATCTGAATAACTTTGATTACGCATCGAACTGCAACGACTTATTAAAGTGGAATTCCTGAAGTTCTGGCGAGTCATTTTATCGGATTTTTCTCTCTTACCGCATTCGGAATTTGTATACTTTACATGATCCAACAGTAGTTGCTTGAGAGTTGCATAGGGGAGTGAAATCGGTTTGTCTGGAAGTGCCAAAGTCTTTATAAGGCTGTATGCTTCTTTCCCGATGAATGTAAGGAAATGGGCCACAATATTAAAATCCTCATCGTCTTCTTTGGTCATAGCCCAGATTTCGAACCTCTCCATGTACTCCTCAAAAGCATTAAAACCTGAATTTATATCCAACCGTTCCATTACAGGCTCAATCGCGACGCCAATATGATAATTAGAAGTATTTGAATTGTAGTATAAACTAGTAATCCCCGGAATGACGCAATGTAATCAAGAAGTATTAGATGAGCCCGAACGAATGTATTGTATTTGGAATTCAAAATTACAACAGTCATCAATACGAAGAAGTCATTGATTTATTTAAACACCACAGTAACACTGCTAAACTAGTCAACAATGATAACACAATATCTCAAGTTCAAACGGAATTAAGTTGTGAGGAGATATATTGTAATAGTGTCGAGTCACAGTTAACTATGATCACCACTACATACCAAATATATGCCAATTACTACGTTAAATCCATCAATAGGATAAATATTAAAAGGACAGCTGTAGATTGTAGTTAGGATATATTTGTTCGTGATCTCGTGGTATCGAAATAATACCGAGATAGTACCAAATTTTACAGGCGAGACAACCGTGCGTGCCTAAGTTCAAGGACACAAACAACGGAAAAAGTGTGTTTTTAGTACAATTAAACAAAAAGATGCAGTAAACTAATCAGTGGTACAATTGGTTATAATAATAAATGTTTCCATTACACCAACCGCGTTCTCTTCGTAAAAGTAAATCACTACAATATTTTAAGAATTATTCGGCAAAAAACTAAGTTTGAATCAAACATGTTAAGTCGAATGATCAAAATAAGTATTGTTGTAAATCCTCAATCAATTCATAAACATGAAAACCAAAACTCAAAGTTTTAGAATATATTGAATTTATTTCCAAATTAAAGAATTAGGGACACGTTATAAACATTACATGAGAGTCAAAAACCAAAACGGGTGATTACTGAAACAAGACAATTATTTATTCGACAAGACTATAATTCCAACAAATACAATATCAATCATCTAAATGATTTGTTTTTATACGAAGAGAATTAAATGGTAATACGTACATGAGGCAACAGACTGACATATGCGTCATTCCTGTGGTATACGTTGGTTATCTGGCGTTAACCGTACTTCATCTTTATGACGTTCAGCAAACAATCCAACGTCAGACAGACTGTCAGTCATATGCTAAGAAATTCGACTAACTCATTTCTACCTGAAGTTTATGGTGACGGTGTTGTTTAGGAGAACGATGAAAACTTCGTGATTAAATGAGCTTAGATAACGAACCCCACCAAAATCATCCACCTGAGCTACAAACCTTCTGCAATATTTCAAGACCCTACAGTGTTTGAGGTAGTGAATTGTACACATCAGTGTTTTACGATGTAGATAACCCTCATGGTTGGTAATGAAGAACAGAGAACGACGTAGGTAGTGGTATATTTAACATGCTGGATTGAATCGGGAGTGTACAGTTACATGGCAAGGGATGCGTATTCCTAATTTATACGTTTAAATAATATTTAGTGAATATAAATATAACTTTGTCCACACTGACACCCAAAACTAAAGAATATATTGTTTTTTATCAAGCTTAACAAAATTATCAAATTATCTTACTACTACAAGGGTTAACTAATTTAAACAGTCATATGATGTAACCAACTGATGGAGAAAAAAAAGTGCCGAATGCGTTCATTGTCGTGAATGACCTGACAATTTAATTAGTCTATGTCCGTTGTCAGCAAACGTTGGTTGCTTATCAAGATGCTGACAGTATAACTGCGATAAGGGGCTCCTTTTCTCATTAGTTCATATATAACCAGAATGCGTTATCGATCTAGTGCATATATGGTTGTCAAACTCACACCAAAGTCAGAGTTCTTTTGACCGAAACCATTGACCGACCTCTCAAGTGCTTCCTGAAAGTCCCCTCAATTGTGTCTGAGATGGTCTAAAACATCTTAAATTAGGAAAAAAAATACTGCAAGTCTCTAAAAATCTTCCACGTTGTAATCGTAATTGAAGTTTACGGTAGCGAAATATAAAATCGCTGAAAAAAATGTTTTACAGAAATATTGACCTGACTGACGACTCCATTACTATCTACGAATAAAGAAAGAAAGTATGAGATAAAGTGCATGCATACTGACAAACCTATTGAGTGATATTTTTGCATTTTTAGGTAGTTACGGTTATTCATATATATTGTTTTATTAATAATGGGTGAAAACACTATCGTTTTGAGGATTACAAACCAATTTGGACTGAATTAAATGCGATACGGAAAAGTCATACTTTTCTTCATGTTCTGAGATCATTTGATGTGAGTAAACAGACCTACGGCCGTGATCAGAGTAATACATATAAATGAATTATAAAGAAGAGTTCTTTTTTGTCAAGACTATCAGTCAGTCAACCAGTCAGTCAGTTACAACGTAGAACTTCGTACGTACGTACATCAGTTCGAGTTGCCATACCACATTAGCACAGAGATGAAGTTGTCGATTCAAATCCCATATTGGTAGAAGTAATAATAGTATAAGTATTATGTGAAAGATAAGGGTTTGAAGATGTTATTTAAGCAGTATAATATGGTGAAATAAATTTGGAAAGAGAAAAAGGATAGGGACATGAAGAATTCAAAAGGTTAGAATTTGGTAGAACACAAAGAGTGGATGCACCTTCGCCATTGCAAACGATTTTGAGCCATGTCATTCAAGGTCTCTAACCATCGGTTGCTATGATCTCGCGAATCCCAACCAGGTAGTCTACATCTACCAACACGGCCCAGTCCACTTGTCAGCGACTTCATGGATGTATGCCATGTTTTGGTCTGGCCGCCCCTAGCCTTCTTCCAACCTGCTCCTACACCAGAAAGCATTGCACGTCGGGGCAGTCGGTGGTTGGGCATACGTAACACGTGTCCCAGCCATCTCAACTGATGAAGTTTTACTACTTCGTCAATCGATTTGACATCCTTACCTAGTACCCGTTCCCTAACATCTGCATTACTTACTCGGTGGTCCCAGGATATACGAGCAATGCGTCGAAGACACCTATGATCGAATACTAGTAGCCTACGAATATCCTCTACTCTTATCGGCCATGTTTCACTGCCAAGACTATATATATATATATATATATATATATATTAAAGCCTTTGCCATCGCAACATAATGGGTTAGAACAAAATACTTAGTACAATAGTTTGATGCAATCAGTAGCCATACGTAAATTTCTGAATTATAATATCCATAGATAACAAAAGCAAATGAGCGATATTCTTTCTTGACATAAGTATATAGATACATTTGTATCTACTAAAAATATAATAAGTATATGTTATTGTCTATACTTGTCTTAAATAAAGGATAATAATGTCCAATTCACTGTTCAAACGTATTATATAAACCTATTTACACAAATATATCATCGTATACATTAATATGTTTGTATATTAAAGGACAACTAACTTTCTCTTCATACTGTTAATAACATTAAAGTTTTGCGGATCAATTGTAAGTTGATTTATAAATGTGTATGAAAGCAATTCAGATATTTGTATGGTTCATCACTATTTTCCATCCACTTCATTGTCATCATCATCCCCATCATTATAATCTTTTTTGTCTACACTCCACGGCCATTCACCAGTAAGCATATATATTTTCCAATCTGGCACATTACCCATAGCGTCAGTAATTTCCTCAACATCAAACAAATCAAATTGTTTGAAAAAGAAAGCAATCATTTCCCCTATGAGGCGGTGCATTGCGTTAGTTTGGCGGCATGTTACAGTTCGATAATATTCCACTGGCATAATTAAACAAAAATAAGTAAAAAATTCACACGTAGGTCTTGGAGCTGGGAATCCTGGAAGTATTGTCCTCAATATACATTCAAAAAACCAACTATGAAACGGTTTTACATATTTTATTAGCCATTCATCTGCACAGACAACAAATCTCCAAAAACCAAACAAAAAACAACAACACATTTGGTGAGAAAAATAGTTCAGATCATACAATAGTCAAGACTTTATACTAAGTTGTTATGAAGTATAGTGAATATCGATAGATTTAAAAAGTAAATCGATAACATCAAGTTATAGAAGATATAAAGTAAGAAATACTCTAGCTACTAGGAAATTTATTATTTTATTATTTCCTAGATATTATCTTCAAAGTTTTGTAATGAAAACAGTGATCTTAGTTTAGGAAAGGTGTTGTTTATGTGGAGAAATGTGACACGACTTCCAACTGGCATTCTGTGTGAAATACGTTTTTCGACCGGATATACTTTATAAGGCCTTCAGAAAACATCTTGTTCTGTATAATTATTGTTTACTCTAACTTCGGTGTACAAATCAGTTAATCGATACTGATCTTTTATATTTCAGCTTAAAGTAGTAACTTCTGTTTATTTATGTCACACGACCATAAAATTTATTGACTTGAAGTCGTCGTAAACTTTCATTTTGTCACTTGTAATTGAAGACAGTTTGTTAAATACATATAATCGCATACTGTATTTTAGTTATTAAACAGCAATATAGTTTGATGAAGAATGACGTACAAAGTCAAAAGGGTTTGTAAAATATCTATGATGAGGCTGTCAACGAACTTAATCATTAAAAAGATTTACAGTGAACGAAGTATTGGTTTCGTGCAACCGTGTTTTGAGACTGAAAATACACATTCAACTATTTTGACGTCATGGATTCGACTATGTTCACTGTTATCCTGAAACTTAGTTAGGACAGGTATTCGTGTTAAGACAAATCAGAGACTAGGAACCAAATAAGATAAGTGCATGTGTGGTAAAATTGTTGATTAGACTAATAGACTAGCAAGTGATTGAGTAGGTGTTAAGCTTATTCAAAACCTAGTTACTTTATATCACTATGTAGAATAAGATAATTTTACGAAGTCATAACATTTCGTACGATGGGTATATAAGTAGATGGGAATGTTTGTGATAAGTTGGTGGTTGGACGTGGTCAACAGGAAACCCTGGACCCGGGTTTCGTGCTACTTGGTACTCGTCAGTAAGGTGTACCTGTAATCTTCAGGGAACTGGTGCTCCCTGACGGATTCAATCTCGTGTCACTCAGCTTCACAGTCAGAGACGTTACCACTGAGCTATTCGGACCGCGACCGACCTCCTGTAGGACTGAGATGTAATATTTGTCAGATTATTTTTCTCAAGATATAATATTTGAATGAAATTTTGATTAGGAATGAAACTTTAAATTGTACACAAGGTACACATGAAAATACACGTATATTCGTCATTTCTGTCTGCATAATTGAAAATGTTTCACTGTCGTGATCTTTTCTCAGGTTGTAGATCATTCTGAGCGTCATTTGTCAGTCTAAATTTATTGAAGATTCGAGACTATGACTGTTTGGGCGGAGAAAAATTGAATTTAACAAAACTTAATGTGATACAAAAACAGAATAAAACGACAGTTTTGTGGTAGAAAATACAGTGAATTTGTCATTAAAAAGAAACGGACTGAAAATAGCTTTCCTTGTATGTTCGGAATTTTAAACTATCTATTTGTGTTTTGGTAGGTCAGTCTTATAATTTTCATGTTTTACATTACTTACTTACTTACGCCTGTTACCCGCTATGGAGCATAGGCCAACGACCAGCATTCTCCTTGGCCTTCTTTTCTAGTTCTATCTAACTTTTGCTCATTCTTCTCATTTCTGTCTCCATTTCTCGGCGTAATTTGTTCTTTGGTCTTCCTCTTCTCCTTTGACCTTCAAGATTCTATGTGAGAGATGTTTTACATAAGTAATTCTTTAGTTTTATTTGATGTTTTACATGTCGAATATTTTTTTAAATCTTAAATTCCATATTCCAAAACAAATCAATCAATCTCGATTAAGAAAACAACATATAAAGGAGAATTGTGTTCGAATAGTTCACTCATTATTGTATTAAGTGGCTGGAAACAGTCAGTAGGAGATATAACATTTAGTTTCGTGTGTTAAGTAGTACTACAATTTCCGTCATCGGTCAATGGATAACACAGGTTCACGTTTCATGAAAAAAACCCATCCCCTTAAGACTGGATATACAGCTTGTTCCCGAGAGTTATCTAACCTAAAAATTAAGTCTCGAGATTTTCGTCGTTTATCATCAACCACTTAATACCTAACAAAGTGCGTTACAATGTTGACTCAAATAAGCTGATGGTGACAACATAATTTCACAGATAGCAGTTAGATAGAACTAATGGATTAGAAAAGATAATGTTGGTTACTACTAACTTGTTAGGATGGGTTAAAACTCGATATCATGTTTTCATTTAGTGAGTACAACATTGTTTATACTCGTTTACTGTGATATTCATGCAATATGATATGCCCGTTCGTTGTTTATTAATTCGGTGAGAAACGCTTCCCAGTATTTCTATTATTCTTAGGCGTAATACTCAATGAACAATTATCAAAAGACAGTAAAATTCAAACATAAACTAATGGTTAAAGCTGTAGTCATATATTTGGATGAATAATAAAATTTGTTTTTACCACCAGTTTCGTTTTCTTTCTTGTGTCATACGAATCTCTGTTGTTGTTTTTTTAAATTTACGTTCTAGTCTTCGCGATTACGACGTAATTAATTGGTAATTGAACAATTTCACATTACACTTGACACGTCTGGAATATTTTCAACATTGTAAATTTAGTGAAATGCTTTATTTTTTAAAAATGAATCAGTAAATTGAAGTAATAAAAGAATTTTGTGATCGATACTTTTTTTTAAAACCCTTTTTAATAGTTTGCACCTTTAAACGATGGAAACTGAGTCTGCTCATGAACTTCTGTCAGCTGTCCAATCAAAGTTTTATTACACATTATTTACCTGACTATTCTTTTGAATTATTATGTATAAATAATAGAATGTTACAATGTTCATAGAATAAAATTTTGGACGTTCCAGGCATCAATATTTATTGAAATAGCTAGTAGCATAGTGTTTAGTAAAATTGGGAAGAAGAGTAACTAGGAAAGACAGCAGGCTTGACTTAATTGATCAGAACTTTTGATCATTTATAATGTACCTTTGTTGTCTTAAGAAATATCACTGATAGACTTAATTTAGACAGTTCATTTTTAATTAATTAATTTATCTATTTAAACATATAAATATTGGTACAAAGGGGCATCAGATATATGTGTGATACTTTGATATTGCCCGAGTTCCTAGACCGAAGCAGGTGGTTTTCTTAGGAATCCACCCCCAGAGCCTTTGACCTAAAGATCTGATCCACAAGGCAGTGGAGCATTGTGGGGAGATGCAGTCCCATGGTAGCCGGTGACCAACTATTGATTCATACGCCATTCGTTCCTTCAGGGTACTGCAGCCCATGTGCACCATTGGTTTGGAATCAGGGTTTTACAACTCCCCTAGGTGGACTGGCCGTGTCCACCAACCCGGTTAAAGCGCCGGACATTCGCTTTTCGTCCTCTCAATTTCGTAAA
Source organism: Schistosoma mansoni (assembly GCF_000237925.1). Classification (NCBI taxonomy): domain Eukaryota; kingdom Metazoa; phylum Platyhelminthes; class Trematoda; order Strigeidida; family Schistosomatidae; genus Schistosoma; species Schistosoma mansoni. The sequence goes on along the minus strand of NW_017385987.1, from coordinate 1,963,561 downwards.
CAACACCGGTGTCACGAGAAGGCAGTGAGTAAGACTTCCCTTACGCGTGTCCATGTGAGAGCATTTCGAGAGAGAGAGGACTCTCCCCACTCTCGGCCGTACCAGGGCATTTGGGGTTTAATTGGAAACATAGTTTGTTATCATAAAACACCTTTGAACACTCTGAAAGAGTTATGTAAGGTCTTTTTATCGAAAAGAACAAGTTCACTTTTTTTATACCTCCACTTATACACTAATAAAAACTAAAATAAAATGTTTAGGCATTATAATGTTTGAAAACTTCATATATACTATCACACAGTACTGAGTATAAGTAATCCTTGATAACTTTTAATGATAATGCTGAAATAGTGAAATGTTATAGTAGTTATGATATATTATTTATAGGTTAACATTAGAATATAAAAATAAACGTGTCCATTATTACTTCTTTCTCATTGTAAGACCGATGTATACTGTCAACATCGAATTTTAAAAGTAGTCAATAACTTAATTGTTTAAAGAAGTAATGTTAATGAGCGTACTTTCATTTCGTATATACGTATATTCTTTCAAATGATAGACATCTAGATAATTGATATATATGGTGAAGATTAAAAATCTTCAAGGTTTCAAATGCTCTTTATAATTCTGTTTATTTTTTTGTTTATATCTAGGCAAGGACGAAATTATATGTTCTTACTTGACATTTTGAATTCATAAAATTCTGCTTCTATCAAATGAGATCATTCGGAAATGAAACTTTCACACTTCCAAGTTAGCAAAACGGAAATGAATACTGTTTTTGATTTTTATAGATTACTATTATTATTGTTAAGCATACGTCAAATATTTTGGCTAAACCAACTAATCACAGAGAAAAAAAACAAAAATGGAAGCGATAGAAGTACCATTCATTGTGAATACTATATATATGGTACTTTGTAATTGAGTATATCATCCTCCTATAAAAATAACATCTTTGTGATGTTTTGTTGAAAAAATTTCATTAAGGAATCGAATCGCGAGAATTAGTTTGATGAAATAGGGAATATCAAATGATATCGACAATTTCATGAAGCAAAGAAAATAGTTTCCATTGAATGCCTGATACAACTAAATAAATTAAACTAACAGATGATAGGAGGATGAGTGAAGAAAAATTCGTAATTTGAGTATTTACTCTAAATTTGTTGACCCAAATATCTAAGTGATTGTTATGTGATATTTTTATGGTAGTTCTAATTGTGTGCTTTCATTTGATTTGTATCGTCTGATACCATACCAAGCCCACATGGGTTATTCTAGCTTCCGGACAGACTGATTGATTTATTCATCTTCAGTCACATTTTGATCTTGTCAGTTATTCACTTATTATCTTGACTGCTTTTTATATGAGTGTGTGTGTGTGCACTGTTACCCTACTCATTACGGTTCAATAGCTTATTTTTGTCTGACCGCAAATATTGAGTCGTGCCCTAACATCTTCCTCGTTTTTTATTCAGAATATATGTCTGGATAAACGAGTGCTTAAAATAAATTCAACCAACGCAACATGTTTTCGGCTTCTTATTACCACTGTCATACAAACAGGTTTAGCCTAGGTAATATACGGAGTCAAATAGAAGACTTTTGTTCATATCATATTCTTACGTCTATCCTATTGGAGTCAGATCAGGAGGCCACTTAAAACTCATTAGTTATTGTTAGACGTCTTTTTGTTTTTTACATAGGTTACCTAATTTTGCTTATGAGGATTTATAAACTGTTGCATATTACGGTCTTACATTTCTTTTGAGTAATTACATAAATCATAAATTAAGTTAAAACAAGATTTGACTTGCCTTTTGATATTGTGATTTTAAAAACAAAGAAATTTACCCTGTGAAAATACAATAGTGTTGGTGAAGTATTTGTTACTAACGGCTTCAGAATTATAACTGTTATAGTATGGCTCGTGACATTGATTTGTGTTAGCACCAACTTAAAGTGAGTAAAGGTGATACTTAATGTTGATAGTTTTCGATATACATACGAATGGTTAAATTACTTCTAAGCGTTACTTCCGTTTTTATCCTTTTTGTTTACGAAAATTGAGAGCAACACTTAGAAATTACAAACAATGTTTATTTTTGGGTAGAAGAATATGGTTGAAACTTTTCCTGCTATATAAGGATGAGGAATAATATCAGTTAACAAACAAGCCTAAGAAATCCGTGTAGTAGTATGAAAAGTTTATAAAATTAGTACTTGAAGACAGAAAACAGTCGATTAAACATCGCATTAAACACAATTTAAAATATCAAATTAACGAAAAGGGTTCTGTAGCTGGTTCTAAATTTTGTAGCTAACAAAGAAATTCAGGACGCGAGCTTATTGAATATGAGTTTTGTCAGCCGATTAGCCAGAGGTTTATGTATATTTGTTTTTTTCTGAAACTCTATACGCAGTACTTACAATTGTGAATATCACCGTGTTATCAACTAAATTAATAAGTGACAATAACTATCTAATGTTTAATAGAATCACTGACACTAATTGAGATACAGGAAGATCCAGCCGCTAAGCCCTGAATAGATCGAGGCGAATATTGACCATTTACTATGAAATATACAATCAAACGACAAATCCAGGCAAAATCTTTTCAGTGTTTAGAGGATCCACATATTAAAAGAAGTCTGTCTTAAAAGTGTTATATGAAGCAGGAAGGGCGGAACTTTTCACGAATCGTTC
>NW_017385987.1:1922195-1960507 GCF_000237925.1 Schistosoma mansoni | reverse complement strand
GATCCCAAACAAATAATACGAAGTGAATTTAAACTTCACCCCATCGCACAAGCAAGTGGCTATCAGGACTCAGTGGCCGAGTGGATAACGCGATGGCGTTTGAAGCGAGGGTACTGGGTTCGAGTCCCAGAGTGAACATCAACTCTGAGATGCAGGTACACCCAGCTGACGAGTCCCTAATAGGACGAAACGCGCGTCCTGGATTCCACTGCTAGCCACTATCCATCTCTGCTAAATTCAAAAGTTACTTTAAAATTTTAGAGTAATAGTGATGACATTTAAAAGCAAGCAAATTTATTCGCTTAATGAAATAGCCTATTGGTACTTTCAAAGAAAAATGAATAATCAGTAACACATCTCATTATGTTGTTCAAAATGAAATAATATCTCTGATAGATGTTTATAGAAAGTGTTAAGCTTTAAATTAGATTTTATCATGGATTGATATAAGACTCAGAGTGAACCGAAAACTATATTGTAGTTATTTTGTTCTAGTTTACGGTTACTCATAGTACACATAAATGAGTTTGTCTAGAATGAAATCATGAGTCTCTTATGTTTTTGTGATAGAAACGATATTTATAAACAACTGAATAAGAATTTATTTTCAAATTTAATCAATTTGTAATATTTACTTACTTACTTACTTACGCCTGTTACCCCTCGTCGAGGAGCATAGGCCGCTCACCAGCATTCTCCATCCAACTCTGTCCTGAGCCTTCCTTTCCAGTTCTTTCCAGTTGCTATTCATCCTTTTCATATCTGCTTCTATTTCCCGGCGTAGTGTGTTCTTTGGCCTTCCTCTTTTCCGCTTCCCTTCCGGATTCCAAGTTAGGGATTGAGTCGTGATGCACATTGGTGATTTCCTTAATGTATGTCCGATCCACTTCCAACGTCTTTTCCTAATATCCTCTTCAGCTGGAAGCTGGTTTGTCCTCTCCCATAAAACGCTGTTGCTGATAGTATCCGGCCAATGGATGTTGAGTATTTTGCGTAGACAACTATTTATAAATACTTGTACCTTCCTGATGATGGTCGTAGTAGTTCTCCACGTTTCAGCTCCATACAGTAGGACTGTCTTGGCGTTCGTATTGAAGATTCTGACCTTGAAATTGGTTGAGAGTTGTTTTGAGTTCCATATGTTCTTCAATTGTGGAAATGCTGCCCTTGCTTTGCCAATCCTCACCTTTACATCTGCATCCGATCCTCCTTGTTTATCAACGATGCTTCCCAGGTACGTGAATGCTTCCACCTCTTCCAGAGTTTCGCCATCAAGTGTGATTTGGTTGGTGTTCTCTGTGTTGCATTTGAGAATCTTGCTTTTTCCTTTGTGAATGTGGAGGCCTATCGATGCGGAGGCTGCTGCTACATTTGCTGTCTTCATCTGCATTTGTTCGTGTGTATGAGAGAGGAGGGCTAGGTCATCTGCGAAGTCCAAATAATCTAATTGATTCTGAGAAGTCCATTGCATTCCGTATTTCCCTTCAGATGTCGAATTCTTCATAATCCAGTCAATCACTAGAAGGAAGAGAAATGGGGAGAGTAGACAGCCTTGTCTGACTCCGGTCCTTACTGGAAATGCATCTGTCAGCTGTCCTCCATGCATGACTTTGCACTGTAGTCCATCGTATGAGTTTTGGATAATGTTGACAATCTTTTCAGGAACTGCATAGTGTCGAAGAAGTTTCCATAATGTTCTCCTGTCCACGCTGTCAAACGCCTCCTCATAGTCAATGAAGTTGACGTATAGTGATGAGTTCCACTCAACTGATTGTTCTGTGCACGACCTATCCTTACGGAATCCAGCCTGATGATCCCTAAGTTCGGCGTCTACTGAGTCTTTCATCCGATTCAGCAGCACTGTTGAAAACTTTTCTTAGTACTGATAGCAAACTGATGCCTCTGTAATTTTCACATTTGCTCAGATCTCCCTTCTTTGGTATCTTGATGAGGTATCATTCTTTCTAGTCTGTTGGCACTTTCTCTTCCTCCCAAGTCTTCTTGAATAGAAGGTGAAGCATGTTTGCATTTACTTCAATGTCTGACTTCAGTGCTTCAGCTGGTATATTGTCAGGTCCGATGCCTTCCCTCTCTTGATTTGTTTGATGGCCATCTTGACTTCTTCGATCGTTGGTGGAGTGACATCTATTGGAAGGTCAGTGTGTGCTGCTTCGATGTTCGGTGGGTTCAATGGGGCTGGTCTATTCAGCAGTTCCTCGAAGTATTCTGCCCATCTTTTCCTCTGTTCTTGAATCTCAGTGATTGTCTTTCCTCCTTTGTCCTTGACTGGTCTCTCTGGTTTGCTATATCTCCCTGACAATTTCTTCGTTGTATCATACAGTTGTTTCATATTCCCTTCTCTTACAGCTTTTTCCGCTGTCGTTGCTAGTTCTCCCATGTATTTCTGCTTGTCGGCTTTAATGCTTTTCTTCACTTCCCTGTTTGCTTCTGCGTAGTCTGCTTGTGCTTTGACTTTCTCTGCTCGTGTTCGGCTGTTGTTAATTGCTAGTTTCTTGTTCTTCCTTTCTTGAATTTTGTCCAGGGTTCCCATAGAGATCCATTCCTTGTGATGATGCTTCTTAGGACCAAGAACCTCCTGACACGTTGAAGTTAGTGCTTCTTTTATCCCTTTTCAGCTGTCCTCCAAAGTAGTTTCTTGTTCATTCAGTAGATCCTGTAGAGCTTGGAACCTGTTGTTGAGAGTTATCTTGAATTCATGGAGCTTGTCAGTACCTCGAAGGAAGGCTGTATTGAACCTTTGTAGTGCTGTTTGTCCAATTGTTCAGTGTTTCTTTAACTTCAGTCTCATCTTGGCCACAACCAGGTGGTGATCTAATGCTTTGTCAGCTCCTCTTGTAGTGAACAGAACACGACTGGGGACAATCGAATGTATTTAAGCAAACATTACAGACTATCTCGTTAATTTCTGACAACCATACAATGAACAGTCAATTTGCAAATTAACAAGCAATTGTCTCAATCTTCACCGTTTCTTCTCTAATTTCATTGTTCATGAAATTTCCTACCGATTGCGCTTCGTTTCAGTTCTTTCTTCATCGGTCTTCTGCCAAAATACATTCTATGTCTGACCCACACCATATACTACTTATATGGATATAAGTAGACCACACCACACTCTCCGGGTTCTAACATCTTCCATTGATCTTCGGAATTTTTTGTTGATACAGATGTGATCTATCTGGTTCTCTGTGGTTTGGTCCGGTGAGATCCATGTAGCTTTGTGTATGCACTTATGTGGGAATATTGTACCGCCTATAACCAATTTGTTGAATGCAAATAGGTTTGCAAGTCTCTCCCCATTTTCATTTCTCTCTCCTAATCCATGTCGTCCAATTACATCTTCATATCCTGTGTTGTCCACTCCAACTTTAGCATTTAGATCTCCCATCAGGATGGTGAGGTCCTTTCGTGAGCACTTCTCTATAATTGATTGCAGCCTTTCATAGAACTGATCTTTATCATCGTCGTTGCTATCATTGGTGGGTGCATAACATTGGATAACGTTCATTGTGATCCCCTCCTTCTTTGTTCTGAATGATGCTTTGATTATCCTGGGTCCATGAGATTCCCATCCCACAAGTGCATTTCGTGCTTCTTTGGACAGCATTAGAGCAACTCCCTGAGTGTGTGGAGCATTTTCCCCTTCGTGACCGGAGTACAGCAGCATCTCTCCTGTACCTAGCCTTTGTTGTCCAGTTTGTGTCCAATGGGTTTCGCTGATTCCGAGTACTGCCAAGTTGTATCTCCTCATTTCCATCGCTATTTGGCTGGTCTTTCCTGTCTCCCACATTGTCCGGACGTTCCATGTACCTATAAAGAGTGTTGCTCTGGTTGTTAGAAGGTGCATCGGTCTCGTGACTTCCGAAGAATTTCGGCTTTCATCATGAGACGTCATAATTATTCCTTCAACTCCCAGGACAGAGTTTAAATGGTTTGAATTATTTTTTCTGGTTAGCGTTTTTTTAGCGAGTTAGCTTTTCTACGGGATGGGGTCGCTAACCCCAAGCCCAACCCTCCTCCTTTACCCGGTCTTGGGACCGGCAGTAACTCTAGAAGAGCTACATGAGGAGTTAATTTGTAATATTTAGTGTGAGTTTATACGAAACATTTAACTAAAAATATATGTCTACAGGAGGCTAGGAAAGATTGCATTATATATTGATTCGACAATGAATAACAAATGACGCTACGTACTAATCAAGGGGTAAGGAAGAAAATAATTTATGGGTCAGATAGTCCAATTGACAAATATGAAGAAAAGCGAAGAAATGCATCTCGGAACACTATCCGGCTTGGCTCCTAAAAGGAGAATGTAAAAAGACAACTGGTTCTATACAAGAGCATTTGATCAACTGTGGACACATTGCTCCAAAGACTCGTCTTTTAAAGTAATCTATAGAGTCAAAGAAACGGGATCAAAGGGGTGTCGAATCACTATTTTATGCACTGCTGAGGCATTGGCAATCCATGAACTCAAGCCTGAACTTAGCGTGCAGAAACGGTTAGTCCAACCTCTCACCCTTCCTTGGCCCTAATTCCCTTAATGGGTATGTTTCTGGTTGTTGTTTTTTCTTTCTTTTTCTTTTCTGCACTTTTATTTGATTATTATCGGTTTCTTGTTTCTTAAATCACTGTTTTACATTTTAAAAATATATGTTTATTTTGACCACCCTTTTCAGTATTTAGGAATTAAATAGTTGTCCAGACGCTTGAAATAAATAAACAAACAAATGAATACAGTAGTCTGTTCTTTTGTTGATGCTTAAAAATGTTTGATAATACGTGTAAAAGTACACTTCACTCGAAAATATCATATTATATCATACGAAAGTAAGTTAATAGTAGAAAAAGAATATCTGATTTTTTCCTTCAAATAAAAAGAATTCTTAGTTAATATTTTTGTTTTAATAGAGGTTAAATTATCTTTTGAGTGAGAACATGAATCGATTGATGTTGGACGATCATTGAAAATCTAGAAGCACTGGAAGGTCGTTTTGTCTTAGTATGGGACTCCTCAGCAGTGAGTAGCCACGATCCTACACATGAGATTTGAACCGAAGACGATTTCATTTGTAGATATAATTAAGCTTAAGAAAACGTTGAATCAACCCTTTTTTATTCAAGGTTTCAGATGATTGTTTTTACTGACTAAAGTCTCTCCGTGACTTTTTACAAGAATAATGCTATATTACAATAGAAAATCAAACAATGGGTTATGAAATAAAATATTCAGGATTATATAAATATTTATTAAAACTGAATTAATGTACAAAGAAATAAAAATAAATCTCTAAACTGTCTCACTATTAGGCCGTGTCAATAAACAGTTAAGTAATTTTATATGTTTCGATTCAACAGCCGTATAAAAAACATACTTTTAGAGGTGACACCTTCATCGTCTGACTTTGCAGGGATTGATCTTCCACCAGGAGATTTACTCACTTGCTTAAAATAAGCAGATGATGTAGTTCTGTTTGGTGAAGACTCTAACAAAACGCAGAGTTTCCTGACCACCTTAGCAACAATACATACATGTTCGGGATGCGGTTCTTTCCTTCCAAGTGCAAAATGCTACTTCTGGATTGGCCTGTGTCATCGCCTGATTTATTGGGTGAAGAAGTTAGACGCATCAATCATTTCACTTATCTTTGGAGTCCCATCATTCCTGATGGTCTGGTGTCTGACAAAATCTCAGCACCGATTCAGAAGGCTTCATTAGGTTTTGCCAACCTGTGTCATTTGTAGCGTGGGAAAGATATCCGTCTTCCAACTAAAGGACACGTTTGTTATGGAGTAGCTTGCTCCGTTCTCACTTAGTGGATGTGAAACATGGTCATTAAGAATAGACGATATTCGTATATTACTAGTATTCTATTATGAGTGTCTTCGAAGCACTGATGGTGTATTTTGGGGTCGCTGAATAACCAATGCCTGTGTTAGGACGAGGATACTAGGTAAGGATAGCAAATCGATTGAAGAGGCGGTAAATCTTCATCAACTGAGGTAGTTGGGATGTGTTACGTAAGCCAAGCCACTGCCTACCTCGACGGATGGTGTTGTCTGGTGAAGTAGGAGAGGAGGAAGCCAACGGTGGCCAAACCAAGGCATGACATCAGTCCATAAATTCATTAACATTTGGACTAAGCCATGCTAATGAGTGTTGACTACCTGGTTAGGGTCCGCGTGATTATCGCAACCAGTGATTAGAGACTTTGAATAGTTTGGCTCAAAATCTTTTACAACGTCCCATGTACACCCATTCTTAGTCTTCCACTAAATTCATAGCTTCTAAATACCTCATAACGTTTTTGTGTTTTTATTTCAGTAATCTATATTTTCTTTCCAAGTAGAATCTTCGATGCATAATCTTTCCTTTTACCACTATACTGGTACCACCTCTGCAATTCCAGTATTCGGCATAGCAATTTAATCTCTATGCTAATGAAGTATAGCAACTTGAACCGATGTATATATGTACCAGGTTCCATATTGTAACTGACTCAAAAACATTTAGCCTGAAAGAACGTGAATATCTATGTTAGAACATAATCAATGATTTCTTATGGTAACGTAAATTATAACAAAAATATGGCAATTTCAACTAACTAGTGAAAATCACTAGTTTATGATACAAACAAAGCAAGTAGATGAAGAAAGCAAAAGGTTTCATTTTGAAATAAAGAAATGTGATGTACATTAATGAATAACAAAATTAATCTGCACACAAGTGGTAAACAATAATTAATATCATTTCAAAGTTAAAACTCCGATAAAAAAACAGGACGTTCCAACCACAACACCAAAAACAATACACATATCATATTATTCATCAATTGAAAGCAAAGATTATGCTAATAAAAAACTATAAAAAGTCATTTAATTTAGTTTTGCACTTTGTAGACTTTTAGTGATTAATTCACTTTTATGACACTATCTTTGAATGTAATATCTTTTAAGAAGCATTTATCACACTTACCCACATTGCTTCCATGTATGCTTGCTTTCTTTCTTCATATATATAAGATTACATTAATATTGTTTATATATATACAATTTTTATGTGGTTTCCAGAACAAGTTCTTCTGTCATTTTATGCATTACTTGTTTATTTAGTAATCATAATTGTTTATGTCTGAAGTGCGACAGTTGATTTAGATGTTCAACTGAGAAATTCATACGTTTCTTTTTTTTTAGAAAAAAAGAGTGGTGAATGTTTATATAACTAGTATAACTCAGATAAATGAAAGAATATATATATAGAATGCATGAATGTTGAATAAATGTACAATATTGATATACTTGGAAATGGTATTTAATAGAAAGATGTATACATATGAATAGAAGATTTTAATTTCATTTTACAAATAAGTGTTATCCTATTAAATTCACTTGATTATATATTTCCCATTTAAAGAAAGAAAAGAATGATGGCAATATTACCCCTATTCATATATGTACCTGTATATCATCACATTATTACCAGGTTATAGTTATACATGAATATCTACGTTATTATTTTATAAATTATGAACTAATATGGTTATAATACACTTGGGTACTGTACCGTATCTTTATTTTTGACTCATATCAGAAATTTTCTTATCATGGAATAGTAAGACGTTTACTTAAGAAAAACTTTAAACTATAATAAACAAGTATAATCATTATTATCCCCCCTCCCCTACTACATCCATCTATACATAAACATATAAAAGAAATCTTATATTGATTAGAAATGATAGTTACCATCCATTTGTGTGTATTTATAGGAAACATCATTTCTAAGTACAAAACTAAATCATTTAAGTAAGATTTTCCAGTTATCATTCTGTCTAGAATTTTATATAATGATGATAATGTCGATATCAGTTAAATGGTGAAATAAATAATAATAAAATTTTGACAATATTTATTGTTTATATTTACCAAAAAAAAATAATTTTGTCTAGGCAGATATTTTAAATAAAAGAAAGTTCATTTCAATTTTGTTTACGTGGTTGTTTTGATTCATTCATAATAAGTAATTATATCACTCAGTTCTCTAAACATTAGTCATTGAGCCTTTTTTTAAATAAAGAGATTTATTATAGATGAAAGATTGAAACAAACTTTTATTCAATAAAGCGGTTTTTAGAAATTTCCATTTTATAAGTACTTATTAATCATCCAGAAGAGATTTATCAAATTGGTTTAAACCAACTACATTTTATAAAGAGGTTTTGATATCCCAAATTGATTCTGAGATTAGTAATGAATTCTCCTTAAGTGTCAGTGTTCAAAAATAAACTGTGCTGTTGCATAACTTTACAATTACGATTAATAAAGTAAGAAGTTTTTAATTAATGGATAGATATCGATTCTGTTTTTTCTAAAACTAAATCCAAAAACACTACTGTGTTGGGTGATATTTAAGAAGGGGGAGAATAAGTGAGGATGATGAACAGATTATAGAATACCCTGTCATTTATTTAAAACAAACTTATAATTTAAGGTCCTATATAAGCTAAAAGCAAGCCACAAAAAAAGAATATTCTTTTCTTCTTCCAACTATCGAAGCCCACAGAATACCCACAGGAAAACCTGAACTTTTTGTGTAGAATAAACTTGAGAACTTTTTTTGTTATTATAATCTTGTCATACAATTGGTTCTTTTTCCTTCATGTTTCAAACTATTTCGTTTGCTAATTTGTTTCCAAGTCCTTATTAATTATATTTTTCACTTCATAATTTATCAAACTCCATTGTAAAATTGCTACTTCGAAAGAAAATAATGACAAATTGTTTTCTTGAGTCTCATTGCATTAAGTCTCATGTGATCAGGATGTAATGACAAGAAAAGATTGGTATAATCTCCCTTTCAATCTGACTACTGATTAGCTCACCTATATTGCCAATAAGGCTTGTAACCTTTTATTTACTAGTTGACACATCGACGAATGAACAACAATCCAGAAGTTAACGCTTATTCATCATCAAGCTCCTTCTAACTCATTGATCGATTAGAAACCGAAAGTAGTATGTAGATCAATTCCGCACTGTACTATACTCAATCAGGGATCAAAACTCATACAATAATATGAAGCAAAATCTTGACCACATGTCAAAATAATTAAAAAATTGAAACAACAGCATAGCTATGCCATATATATGAAAGAGAACTGAGTAATATGTCGGTAATAAATTTATGGTAACTTAAAAAGAGTGCAACCTACAGTAGCCGTTTGGACATCAGAAAAAAGCTTACAAGCAGAAGAAAACAAAAAAAGATAATTTAATTATTTTAAAAAATTAAAAGACTAAAATTAAAACAATCAATTCATGGTTAGAAAAGTTCTGAAAGTTCAATTTTTCAATACTCATCCCTTAATAATAACAATACACTTTCATAATTATTAACATTGATACAGTTTCTTAAGTATTCCAGATATTGGCTTTAATTCATTTTCATATTTTTGGTTTTAAATAACACACTTTTTTACTTTTGTCAACTTTGTTCTATATTTTCTTTTCGGTGACAAACATCATACACATTATCACTGAAAAAGTTGTATATATGTACGTTTATGCAGCATTGAGAATAATTTTTTTGCTCAGTTACTCTTTTACTTTATGTTTCAGTACTTTATGTTTCAGTGGATATTTTCTGTTCTAATTCGTTTACAACATAGTAGAATGATTTATAAATGACGGCTTAATATTCTTAAGCAAGTAGCAAAATGGTTTTGGGAGTGATACTGTTAAATTTTGAATTCAATATTTTGATAAGGTGTAATCCGAACAAGTTCAGCAAGCAATTTTCAAGTTTTGATATCACATTCTTTAAATTATCTAACAGGAAATCGAAATATGCTTTAAGGTCATCTTCACTTATCCTAAAATGAAAATAATCATAATTACTATATAATCAAACTTGACAAGAATTTCCCAAACAGCTAAAATATCATGAGTAATATATTCAAAGTGAAGAGTAAAATTATCAACCACTGATCTTGTTGAAATCGATTCACTGTTATATTTTTACTTGAATGGGCATAAAATAAGTTTGTGTTATGGATACAGTTTATGTAAGGATACATAAATATGTACATAAGACTACCATGTAAAATAACACATCACAAACAGCACACAGAGTTGTTTTTTTGGCTTTAGAGATTTTCTGAAAACCTCGAAAGCACGTAATATGAAAAGTAGCAATTTACTTGAATTTATTTACGCGCAATTAACGTCAAATTGTGTCAACGTAAAGCCACATTAATGTTTTCCATAATTGTGCATGTACACTTATTTTGGTAGCCTTCTTCCAAGATCTGATCTCTTACATTATATCTGTTTATCATTTTTTTAAGGTAAATCCTGATGATCTTTTGTTCAAAAAGATAATGCAAACCTTACAATTAAATCAACTAACTCAGATAATACAATATCTCCTAAATCCACTACTTAAGCTACAAATTTTCGCAATCATAGAGATCTTTCATGAAGATTAAAGGAATGTTTAAGATACGTGTTAACATTGAGTTATTGTAAGAACCACACTTGGAGTTATTATTTTATTTAAAAAAACTCATTATAAATTTGGTAAAGCTCGTAATATATTTTAAGGAGTTGAACAATTAATAATTTTCAAATAACTCTAGAAATAGTTAAGGAAAGAGACTATTATCCAACACTCTGGTAGCAGTAGTGTAATGAACAGAACACGACTGGGGACAATCGAATGTATTTAAGCAAACATTACAGACTATCTCAGTAAGTTCTGATTACCAAGCAATGAACAGTCAATTTGCAAATTAACAACCAATTGTTTCAATCTTCACTGTTTCTTCTCTTATTCCATTGCTCATGCATTTTCCAGGCGTTTGCGCTTCGTTTCAGTTCTTTCTTCATCGGTCTTCTGCCAAAATACATTCTATGTCTGACCCACACCATATACTACTTATATGGATATAAGTAGACCACACCACAGTAGTAGTAGTAATATTAGTAGTATATATAAAGAGTTAATCATTCTTTCTAATTTTAACATCAAATTTATCTAAGAAATTGTTATTCCTCAACTCATGCTTAGGATTTCAGTACGTTTACCATATTTTCATTCCTTATCTTCTACAAACAATACATCTATGGAATAGACATAAGCCTACTAAAAAAATAATGAAAATTTTTCATAGTTTGAATAGTTACTACTTGTCCAGAGTACCAACAAAAATTGTATGTCTTAGTAGACTTTAAAAAACTGAAATGAAATTGTTTTTTCCCTATATCACTTGTATAAACAATAATGGAATTTAAAGTGATTTTCTCACAAGCCTAATTAATTATATGATAGCTTAAAATATTAATAATATCTGTATTTTATCAAAGGCTAAATAAATTTACATTTAATAGAATAGCAAGATGATGTTTTTTTCCCATTTATTATTAATCTTAAAACGACTATTATCTTTCTCTTTCATGCGCCGACAACAATTTTTGGTCGGTTTTTTTGGAAGCAAAGGATGTTAGACTAAGTCATTTGTAAATGAAATCGAATTTGTCCGAAATTTATAAAGGCATAGGTATCTGTATACAAGTTGAATAAATGACGGGCTTTTATCATAGAATCTTGTTGATGATAGCTCTGTGTACGATTTTTCCTTACATGAGATGTTATTTGCTGAACAATCAGTGGGGGAGGTGGCGAATTTTTACTTTAAACATGCAAATTACTAGGTTTGCTACATAATGTCTAGACGAATGGTTTCTTCTGGATTCATTTAGTCATTTTTGGGGGTTACTACACTCAAAGCTCTCACATGGAATCCTGAAGGCCAAAGAAGAAGAAGAAGACCAAAGAACACATTAGGCCGAGAAACGGAGAGAAACATGAGAAAATTGAACAACAAATGGATGGTAGTAGGAAGGAAGGCCTAGGACGGAGTGGGTTGCAGAATGCTGGTCGAGGGCATATGCTCCATTGGGGGTAACAAGCGTAAGTAAGTAAGTAAATAAGTAAAATGTAAATCATCGTTTTGGATGTGCCCATTTCGGGTACAAAGTCAATAATCACACATTACTCGAATAATTTATTGGATAAATTTTAGGGCTTTTTGCATTACGATCGCTGGATGTTAAAGAAAACAGGATAGTTATATTTTGAACAGTACGGGATCCCTCAGAAGTCAGGAATCGTACTCCTATGCTTGTTCAGATTACGAACCTTCAAGTTTCATGGGAAGCATGATACACCTTTAATTATCTAGTCAAGTCTAGCGTCATTAAATTATAACAAGGGTTAGTGCTTAGTTTAATACGAACTTAAATGAAGTTTTTATTGAATTTATGAATAGTTAATTTTGAGGGTTTTACGTTTACTTTAGATCTATCAACATTTGAACAAAAGGCAAAGACTGGTTAGAAGAATTCAATTTACCACTAAAAGTCTAAGGTGGTTGCAACCCAATAAGTTGTGGTAACTTCAGCCTCCACGATGTTTATTCAAAATTTACACATGATATTGGTATCACTTAGGAAGGTTTAGAAGTCATTGGAGAAATCTGTGCAACAATGGAGTGGGAAAGAGCATAATTGCAAATGGAATGACGTTCTCGCTCGATGTCAAAATGAATTCCACATTGTCACTAGCATTTCGGTTGCTTTTTAGGATTGTGGTCATACAAAGAATAACTAAGAGCTACCATAATTTTCTAACTACCTTTAATGTTTTCGAATTTTTATGAGTAACTGGTTGTTTTTTAAAACCAGTGAGTTACGTTTTTTTGATTCTTAATTGGCTGTGAATGGTGATAAATCCAAATTTTTTAGTTTATGCTTAGTGTTACTGATCACCAAAACCATAATCTTTCCCATTTCTAAAGTATTTGATTATTATCTGAACTAATTTATATATTTAATAAATAATAATAAATTATTAGAACTGTACGACAGTCCATTTCGATCTGAACCCACAATCTCATTATCACTACTGTATTTAGCACAATAATGAGATCATATGAATGTAATTTGAATTTTGTCATAATGTTTTCTCTATGGTTTTACGGTTTCCATGCAGTGAAGAAAAGAACTTTAAATAAAATATATGAAAAATTACTGTTTTACGAAATGGATTTAAACCACGTCGTGTTCGGTTTATTGTCTTTTATATTTCGTACAAATCAATTTGAATATAGCGAATAATTACGGAAATCTTGGAGTTTATTTATAATAATGAGATATCAAAATACTTCTTGTGGTCAGAACTAAAAATTTTATGATAATAACTATATGACATTCACTGGCTGGCAGATGTACTAAAGAGAGTAGGAATGTGGTGAAACAGTTATCGATTATTTCATGTAAGTCGTTCTAAAATGAACAACGACAGAGCCTAAAATTAACCTGTTTAAAAGTTTCACATTTTCAGGTTTTACTTTGATAATATTCTGCTGCCCGAAGTAACCAAAATAAGGCTTGTATGATAAAGTTTTTCAGTTTATGTTCCAGTAATTTGTCTTTCTTGATATTTCCAATTTAGTATTTCAGTTTTGTAAACAAATACCTTACACTGTTTTATTGATCAATAAATCATCATCAGTATTAGTTTAATATTGATAGTATATCACTGAAGGACAGAACATTAATGATTCACCACTAATCTGTACAGTTCACGGTACTTGAAATAATAACTTAGTGTAAACAAACCTCAATTTTTAAACAAACATATGAAGGAAGAACATTCTTTTCAATAAATTCTTCTCAACTTCTACTATCATACATTCAAATTAATAATCCAAAAAGTGATCAGGTTTAGGGTACATTTGTTTGGGATTGTAGCACATGAATTTAGGATTGTTTGCAAAATAAGATGAAATTGTTGATGGTGAGGTCAGTGATATACAGTGTTAGCTTGAATAATTCAATGTATTACATTAATCAGGGTAGATATGGTCAACATGGGGTGTGTGAGATAATAATGCAATTATCAATGAAAATAGACGTTTAACGAAGAATTACATAATGTTTAAGATAATATGGGTTGAGCACGATTTAGTAAATAGAGGTGGGTGATAAATAAATTTCTTCAGACGTTATAATAATGTGACTGAATTAGTTTAAGCTATGAGAATATAGGGAAGAGGGTTGTACGTAAATTAACCAAAATGTCACCATATCATTGGAACGTTTGCTCACTTATTAAGCTAGAAGTTGCCCAAGCTAAAAGAAACGGTCGAACATATTTCTTTGGAACATACAGCTTCGGCTTTTTGATTTGAACAGCTATTGCCTCAACATATTGAAGAACTTTAATGTGACGGATTCAGGCAGATAACATGATATATTATTGTAAATGATTTCTCCCTGTTGGATGTATGACCCATTTGTATCAAATAAGCTGTTAACAGTTTTAACAACGCTTTGATTAGCCACATTAGAAGGTGCTCAAATTAATAAAACATCTTCCAATTTAACTAGTTCTTAAAGAACAGTTAGACTGATAAATAGTAATGTATAAGAAAATAGCTGATTTTAAATTTTTGGAAGTAATATTTGTTAATTACTGTAAATACAATGAATGTTATCAAAAGAATTCTATCCTGTAAAACTGTATATTATAAAATTAGTTATGACCTATTCTACTACCGCTACACTTTAACACTGAAACTGAAGATTATTGTTTGCATTATAGATGCTACAGACATTTTTTGGTCAGATTTTGATGTTTTAACATTGAGGAAAAATTGTCTAATTTCATTCAGAAGGGGGGGCTGTGGAGATTTTTTAGTAAATTTTATAGTTGAGATCATGAATCAATTGAAGCGAGACAACCATGGAAAACCTGAAAGCACTGGACGGCCGTTTCGTCCTATTAAGGGACTCTCGGCAGTGTGCATCCACGATCCCACCTCACGGGGTTCGAACCCAGGACCTACCAGTCTCGCGCCAGAGCACTTAACCACTAGACCATTAAGCCGGCCGTCATCCAACAGTGTTAATATCTAACTTCAACCAATCCACGAAATTGAGCAACCGTTCACCAATCATCTTCAGTGAGTTGATATCTCACAACAGACCCCGTTGAACTCCATTGGTCACTGCTTCTCACTAGAACTCCAGGAAATACCTCTTGAAACCAGTCACTAGTGAGAATATAATTATTATTATTAATTTCATCCAACTAGAAAAAGATTTCCACGATAATTCAGAATAACTACATTATATGGTAGATTTAAGAGTACTAATTCTATTCAATAAATAAGCTTATTTCACTATTATAAAAAGTATTAACATCTGATTGTTGTTGTTTTTCTTTTTTTTCTAACCAGATTTCAAAATTACTCAACTACAGTGATTAATGTCCAATGTTTTAGAATGAAAATCTGATGACTTACCAGAAAGATATCAGACTGGTGGATAATTTCAGTAATTTGACATTAACATTTTATTATTGAACAATATATATTTCTCTTGTAGGATGGATATACAAACAAAGGATTAAAAAAATCTTTATAATTAAACAATAATTTTATAGTTAAAATATAGCATTTGTTTAAAATAATTCATTAAATTGCGTGATTAATTGAAATTTGAGTTTGATAAAATGATAAATGGTTACATAATGATAATTTATTAATGTTTGCTTAAAGCATTTACATTAGGTGTTAAATGTTATTCTTTATCAGCAAAGATGGATAGTGACTAGCAGTGAAATACAGTTTGACGCGCGTTTCGTCCTATCTGGGACTCGTCAACCGGATGTACCTACATCTCAGAGTCCATGTTCACTCTGGGACTCAAATCCGGTAACTTTCGCTTCAAACGCCATCGCATTATCCACTCAGCTACTGAGTCCTGTTAGCCACTCGCTTGTTCAATAGGGTGAAGTTTAAATTCACATGATATTGTTTGTTTGAATCTTCCCATTGATGTTTAGGACTGTAATTGATCAGTCTCTCTCTTATTGACGTCTGTGCATATTGTGCGTATCGCCTCGATATAGCCCTAATTCACAATGCGCACAGTGTGCACATATGCAAATCAGAGACTGACCAGTTGCAATCCTAAGCATCAATGAGGAGATTCAAACAAACAATACCAAGTGAAAGTTATTCATTATTGTTTTGGCAATATTTTAAACTTTTAAGATACAAATCGATCAAGCCAAAATATAGTTTTAGTCTATGGATGTTCTATAAAAGATTTTTTTAAAAATTACTACGACACACAGCTGATAATTTTAGGATTATTAATTGTGTAAATCGATACTGGTGATAATTTGTTTTTAATTATAAATAAATAGGTATGCACTAATCCGGTTGAGGTTTAAGTTACGATTAATTTAATATCCAACTAGTTAATACTTTATACTTGATTTCTTTATTCCAATAGTGTTACAAACTAATAAAATGTAGAATTGAGTATTATAAACAATCATAAGTAGAATACTTCTTATAGTTATAGCTATTCCTCAGAAAATTCAATTATAACTTAAGTTGATTTCATGTTTATGTAATTTTACAGTTATAAAATAAACAATTGACAAATGGGAACCAATGTTATTATATAGACATTACCTATCATATTTTAATAATATTAGAAAGTATGTGAAAACTAAATTACAATGTATTTAGTTTCAGTTTTCTTTATCTTTCATGTATAAACAGATAGAATAATTTGACATTTAGAATTTCGTTATGCTTTTATTCTAATTTACAAATGTAATAACCGAAATTTATTTACTTGTACTATGCAGTATAGAAACATATAGTTTAGATTTTGATTAATTCAGTTGAGAGATTTAATTATATAAATATATACAACAAGCAGTAACCAGTGGAGTTCAACCAGGTCTGTTGGGAGTATCAACTCACTGAAGATGATTGGTGAAATGGTTGCTCGATTTCGTAGATTGGTTGAGATTAGACATTAACACCGTTGGATGCCGGCTCAGTGGTCTATCGGATAAGTGCTCTGGCACGAGACTGATAGGTCCTGGATTCGAATCTCGCGAGGCGGGATCGTGGATGCGTACTTCTGAGGAGTCCCACAATAGGACGAAACGGCCGTCCAGTGCTTTCAGGTTTTCCATGGTGGCCTAGTTTCAGTTGTCTCATGATCTCAACTATATAAAACATGTTTGTTTTGAAGACAATGAATTGATTCGTCCTTTGAAATCAGTGTTTATTAAGATGAAGAACAACAACAATTATATCTCATGTTTGGAAGTTAGTCGGTCGTAAAGATTGATTGTTAATTTCCCCTTTTTTACCTACCGTTTTAAAATCATCTTAATTTATTTCAGTCTTCATTATAAACTACAGTATATTTCAGCACTGAAGTACTACTCTTTTTTTCATGTACTATTATCTAAAGTATGATATAAGTAGATAACTACTCTCGTGTTAAACGATAATTATCAACAAAACACATATATTAGTGATAAGAAATAATATTTGATACCTAAAATAGTTAAAATCCCTAATCAATTGACAAAATTTAGTATTATACATTTAAGGTTTTATGGAAAATATTACAGAAAATTACAGTTTTGTTTACTCTGTGTATCGATTAAAAATGTTTTTTATTAAAAAAATTATTTGAATTCGCTTAGTAATGTTTGTTTGAATCTTCCTGTTGATGCTTAGGACTGCGACTGGTCAGTCTCTTGTTGGAATATGTGCATACTATGCGTATTGTGAATTAAGGCAATATCAAGGCGGTGCGCACAGTATGCACATTTACCAATAAGAGGCTTATCAATCGCAGTCCTAAACATCAATGAGAAGATTCAACCAAACAATACCAAGTGAATTTAAACTTCACCCTATTGAACAAGCGAGTGGCTAACAGGACCCAGTAGCTGAGTGGATAATGCTATGGCGTTTAAAGTGAAAGACATCGGGTTCGAGTCCCAGAGTGAACATGGACTCTGAGATGTAGGTACATCCGGTTGACGAGTCCCAAATAGGACGAAACGCGGGTCCTGAATTCCACCGCTAGCCACTATCCATCTTTGCTTAAAAAAATTATTTGTTAGATGTTTGATATAACTTGAATATAATTTTTATTAAGCATAATTATATTTTTGGTGACCCCGTTTTTGAGTGTATGCTTTAGAATTACTCGGATCATAAATTATCAAGAAAAAAACGAATACCTTGTTGTAAGTTATATGTAACTTGGTTCAATATCATTTTGTATTTATATTTCAAAGATTCATTTGATGGCTGAATGGGGTTTTTTAGCAAAGAGTGTATGTCAAAATACCACTTCAAAATTAGTAAAATTTATCACAAGGGGGGTTTTTGTGGAGATTTAGTAATTTTATAGTTAAGATCATGAGTCAATTGAGGCTAGACCACCATCGAAAACCTGGAAGCACTGGACGGCCGTTTTGTCCCTTGTGATAATGATCATATGCTCACTAGTGACTGGCTCCTTGAGGTAATTCCTGGAGTTCTAGTGAGAAGTCGTGGCCAGTGGAGCTAATCCATGTCAGGTAGAGACAGGTATCTACCTCAGTACATTGGAAGTTGGTTGCGCAATTTCGTGGATTGGTTGAGGTTAGACATTAACACCGTTGGATGCCAGCTCAGTGGTCTATCGGTTGAGGGCTCCGGCTCGAGACTGGTAGGTTCTGGGTTCGAATCTCGCGAGAGCGGGTTCGTGGATGCGCACTGCTGAGGAGTCCCATAATAGGACGAAACGGCCGTCCAGTGCTTCCAGGTTTTCGATGGTGGTCTAGCCTCAATTGACTCATGATCTTAACTATAAAATTAGTAAAATTTGTTTTACAGTATGTGGGTTTTACTTTTTATATGCAAATGGTTTGAAGATACTTTTAATTATTTATGAGAAACGAGTGTAGATAACTTCCAAGATTTTTGAAACTTCACAAACGTTCAAGTTTTCCTCGTTTCCACATTAAAACTAATTTACGAGACATGATCATGCATTAAATGTATTTGAATGGGATATAGTTATTGACACATAACTCTTATATTTGAATCTTTACTTGACTAAAAAGATGGCAGTTTCAATTGCTTCAGTTCGATAATCGATGATATTCAGAAAATAGTTCAAACTGTGGTAGCTCTAGTAGTCTTGTAAAGTTTAGTTTCAAATTAGAGTCTTGTGTTTTAGATAAATGAGTAATAGATAGACGTAGTAAAATTATTTGACCATTTTGATTGCTTCGTGGATTGGTTGAAGTTAGACATAAACACCATCGGATGCCGGCTCAGTGGTCTAGTGATTAAGTGCTCGCGCGCGAGACTGATAGGTCCTTGGTTAGTATCAATGTATCATTATACTACCTTTTTGTCTTTTCAAATTTTCTTCTTCCTAATATTTAAGCACCAGCAAAACATGAAGTGACGATACTTTTAAAAGTATTTTATAGAAAATTAGAGTTAAACTGTAGAAATGTAACAAAGTGTTAATCAATTTTGTTGTGAATTTTTGTAGTCAAAAAAGGCTAATAAATGGAGCTTGTCCATCAAGGATTCATTTTATTATTTTTTAAAACTTATTTTGAATGCGATTTGTGATGTACAAATTTCTTTCAACCTTTCTCAGAATGAAGATTAGCTTAGATTATTTCAATGTCGTAACGTGTAACAGTTTTGTATTAGGTAGAAGACTAGGCAGATTACAATCAAAGTGTCCTGAAATGGAGAAAGTTCAATCTCATTTAAGTAGTAATTAAAATTCTCAAAGATATAATATGTCGCTAACTTAGAATGATGTTGAGTTAGATTTAAATGTATGTGAAATCTGCGTAAATCAAAGATTTCTCACGATTTTTATCATATGAAACTATATTTATCGTTTAAAGATCCCCATCATATTAAAAGACTAATATTTGAATGAAGAATATTCTTGTCGATAAGTTCTCTTCAGGTTCTACAATTCATATATCCAAATTAATAATCCGAAAAAATGGCCAGGTTAAGGGCAAAGTACATCATTTAAAGCATGTAAATTTAGGACTGTCAAACCAAATGGAATAAAATTGTTAATGTTAATATGACTCATATAGAATGTTAACTTGAATCTGTATGTATGTTAAGGGAAAATTTAAGATCTATGATTAAAATATAAATATGGGTCAGATAGGGTGAGAGATATGATAGTGAAATTACAATTCGATCGAGTGGAAGACTAAATTGTGTGAAAAATTAGTAAGACGTTATAAGGAGGGATCAATGTGAAGTGAATGAATCATGTATAGGGGAGATTAATAATGATGTTTAACCAATAATAATAATAATAATAATAATACAAAGTTGAAAGCATGAGTCAATTGAGGATCTGGCGCGAGACTGGTAGGTCCTGAGTTCGAATCTCGCGAGGCGAGGTCGTGGATGCGCATTGCTGAGGACGAAACGGCCATTCAGTGCTTCCTGGTTTTCCATGGTAGTCTATCTTTAATTGACTCATGATTTAAACTATGATAATACTAAATCTCCACGAAACCCCTTCTGATAATAATTTGTGAATAAAGATAAGAGAGACAATTACATTTGACTACGAAAGGTCGTAAGTAGAATAGTCAAGTTAGGTCATTCAATAGCTAAGATTACTATTGATTAAATGGCCTTGTGGTTGGCCAAGGGAGGGGCAGGGGTTGGAGATATTTCTTCTGTATGCATAGCTCCAGTTTATTCATTCTGATGGCTGCTGCCTCAGCCGTTTGAAGGAATTTAAGCATGACAAGCTTTGGCAAAAAATTACTGACCCTATAAGTAATTGAAAAGAATTGGTTTATACTGGCATTATGACCAGTTTGTACTAAATGGGCCAATATCGATCTGTTTACCTTCTCCACCAAACCTGGCCATTTTTCGGATTATTAATTTGGATATATAGTTGTAGAACCTCAAGAGGATTTATCGAAAAGAATATTCTTCGTTCAAATATTACTCTTTTAAAAAATATATTAATTAGAAACAAGTATTTTCATTCGTTCAATGAGTTGTTTCTTATTTCATGTTTTAACTTCACTTCTGTTCATCTTTAGGTAAAATAAGATCATATTAATAACCTTCTATGGAATTTTTGAAATAATTTTTTATCACTAAACATTGAGAGAAATATAAGCGCACAAATAAATGATCTCAAAAGGTGTTTACTTCTCTTTTGTGTTAAGCATATTAAAATAAACAATATCATTATGACTGATAATAAATGAAGAATCATGAGTAACTGCACATCATCTTGGATGTCATTTGCACAAATTTATTGTATAGTTAGAAACATTATTGTTGAACAACAAATTTGATCTGCAATACTAAAGTAAATCGATAGAAAATAAGTATTTAAATATCCTTTAAAAATTAGTGTATTTAAGTCTTTATTTCATTTTGGTACGAGGGTGTAGGTGAAAAATTCAATCTTTGTGTAGATACATATTAAAATCGACATTGAAAACGACAGGCAGAAGTCTTAAGTGAATTTCAGAAAATGTATTTAGTAAACACTAATACTTAGGAACAGTTTATGGTACAATGTTATAGCGCTCTCACAGGAGTTTGTCCACGTCTAAAATTATTAAACGCATTAACTGACTTGTTCCAAAGACAGTATCACTTATGTCGGTAACAATTTGCTGATATCTGTACTCTATTATTCCCAAGGTTGAATGTTTGTGTATGGTTGATCACGTGTTGTACCCCACACATATATTCTATTCACTAGTTTAAATGTCAGTCTTTTTAAATAACTCGACGACTGATTCGCCCAAATTTACTTTTATTCACGTTTGCATTTTATTTGCTTTGTGTTGTACATTAACAAACTGCAGTGGTTGCACTGTATTGTCTTCTTAAATTTGCACACCTGTAGGAGTTATGCGATAATGGTTGACAAAATGAGTGATATACAAAGTATAGGAATTATCTCAAGGAATTCCCAATATAATGTATCGATTTCTCTAGAGATATATTATCTTACTTTTAAATATTAAACTGATTAGATTCCAAAAAAGGATGTTATTGTATTTAAACAAAGAGGAGGCAAATAGATGAAACATTTCAATGGTTGTTTGAAATTATTTCCTTTTTTTTTCTTTTGTGATAAATTCTTGTGGCAGAATTTTTATCACTAGTGTAAACGTCATTGAACTCTTGAATGTTGACAATAAAACTTATGTCAAATTTATTCTTAGCAAACAAGTATTCAGATAGCACGGAAAGACAAAAACAAGGATTGAAATAAAAACAAATTCATTTCCGTTTATAGAATATAATTTGCATGAAAATATAAATCTCCGTTTATTTTTCGTAAGAAGAAATTTTTATTTATTATATACAATTGTCAATTATCAATTCAGAACTCACTTGATGATGTTTTTTTTAATGCAACTTACAATAAAAGGAAACCAAAAAATAATGATGTGATAACAATAATAAAAGTAAAAGGGATATTATTACCTTGATACTTTTGATTTTTTTTGGGGGGGGTATGTGAGTAGTTTATGGTCTATTTCCTATCTAAAGTATGTACATATTTAGCAGAGTAAAAGTTATAAGTTTGGTATACTTTACAATAACTTCAATATAATGAAGTGAACAGATTATTTTACAACCTATCAGTCATATAAACTTAGTGGCGTGATGCTTTAGCTGGATTTTTCAATGAATCGATAAGTACAAATGATGTGAACAGAGAAAGAAGAAGCCTTGATAAATTATGGAAGCTATTTTTGGTGATGTTATTTCATTTAATTCAAAGCTTGTATAACGGTAACATTTACTTTTGCCCCTATTCTATTCTACAGACCATAAGCTTTCGTTTGATGTATGATTCACTGATATAGCCTATTCTATTCCAAGGCTATTGTAATTTAGACGTAACCTGTTGTACTCTATTTTCTACTCTATTCTCCAGTTTTGGACATAATTGTATTTTCCTAATTATTGTACATTGTGGTCGGGTTAGTCATTTATTTATTCATGTGTCTTTTTACACTCATCTGAAATCGGGTACCAGATAGGAATTTGGAATAAAGTGAGTAGTGTTCCAGTTTTCTTCTCTCTCTCGCGTGCCTGTCAGCCAATCAGGTGGTAGAATAGTTTTCTTCTCTCTACTCCACTTTGAACTCACGCATAGTAGCCTCAAAGTTAAGCCAGTCAGCCTATCGCGTCAAGGTCTTAATCCACACTGGACAAGTTATCCTCGGCACGAAAGTGGATAGTCAGATTAAGAACGTAACAACTAATTTCACAAAAATTGAATAGATTATTGTTTTATCTAGTTTGAAACAGTAAACTTTCTGATAAAGATTCTACAATGATGATTCCAAATAACCTGGAAACATTATTTCAAACTTAACTGCTAGTAGAAGTTTATATGTTTTAAAAATGAGAAAAGTTTATGTTAGTCACCTTATTTGGTAGTAATGCCAGTCATAATGGGGATGAGTGATGAAGAAGACATATAATTCAAAGAGGTAGTTTACAGAATATTGTTTCTTATTAATTTGATTCCTATACTTTAAAAAATATCACTTATTTACTCCTGTTACCGCTCATGGAGGAGCATATACCACTCATCAGTATTCTCCACTCAACTCTGTCCTGAGCAATCCTCTCAAGCTCTTTCTAGTCCCTATTCATCCTTCTCATGTCTGCTTCCAACTCCAGTAAGTTTTTCTGCCTTCCTCTTTTCTGTTTCCCTTCAGGATTCCAAGCTAGGGCTGGTCACGTGATGCAGCTTGATGATTTCCTCAATGTGTGTCCTATTCACATCCAACATCTATTTCTAATTTCCTCCTCAACAGTAGTTTGTTGCTGGTGATATCCGGTCGACGGATATTGAGTATTTTACGTACCGTTTTGATGATGGTTATGGTAGTTCTCCAAGTTTCAGCTCCATACAGTAGAAATGACTGTCTTGACGTTCGTATTGAAGATTCTGACTTTGACATTGGTTGACAGTTGTTTTGAGTTCCATATGTAGTTCAACTGTGGAAATGATGTCCTTGCTTTGCCAATCCTCACCTTTACATCTTCATCAGATCCTCCTTGTTCATCGATGATGCTTTCCAGGTGCGTCAAAGAATTTACGTTTTCCAGATTTTCTCCATCAAGTGTGATTGGGATGGTGTTCTCCGAGTTGTGTTTGAGGATCGTGGCTTTTTCCTTGTGTATGTTGAGGCCTACTGATACAGAGGCTGCCACTACACTTGTTTCCTTCATCAGTATTTGTTATTGTGTGGAGCATTTTCTTCTTCGTGACCGGAGTACAGCAGCATCTCTCCTGCACCTAACCTTTGCTGTTCAGCTTGGGTCCAATGAGTTTCGCTGGTTCTGAGTACTGCAAACTTGTATCTCCTCATTTCCGTTGCTGTTTGACTGGTTTTCCTGGTCTCCCATATAGTGCGGACATTCCATGTACCCATATTAATTACTGCTCTGGTTGTTAAAAGGGACATCTGCCTCGTGTCTTCCGAAGAATGTGGACCCTTATCACGAGGCGTCGTAATTCTTCCTTCAACTCGGAGGGCAGAGTTTAAATGGTTTAATTTGTCTAATCTGTTTAGCAGTTTTTTAGCAGGGTTGTTTTCTAGGGGATGGAGTTGCCAACCCCATGCCCAACACTCCTTCTTTTGTGGGTTTTGGACTAGCAGTAACTCTAGATGAGCTACATATGGGGTTAAGTAAGCGTTAGGATATTTTTAAAAGGAGGGGGGTAGAATTTCAGTCTAGAACATCAACTGTTTATGATTATAACAGTGTAATCCATGTTGTGAATTTGGTCGTTCATATTTTTGTTACTCAAAGGTACATTTTATTTGGACTTCTTAGTCATTAAAACCCTTAATCTGTTGTTGAATATCATTTTTCTTACTGGTTGATAGGTTAGATCCGTTCATCTGGCTTAATGACTATTGGTTGACAGATGTACTTCTAAAATGTTTTTCTGAAATGTTGATTGTTAACTCATCTTGGTCTTTTAAACTTTTAAGGTCAATGTTATCAACGTTCCACTTTCATTGATATAACAAAAAATTAGAAATTACAATCTACACAGATAAAGGTAGGGGAATTTTGACGGTTAAACTAAATATGATCATGTCACTAAATTAAGGACAATTTATCAGCTATAATTTTACTTATAGGATATTTCATTTGGGAACAATAACGGGTTGGTTATGTTTACTTTCATCAATGTGGGAACTACGTTTACATTCATTATGATAACTTCGCTATCAGTGAATCTTAAAGTATTCTGAATAAATAATACAGGTGTGTTGAATAAAAACTGTTAGGGAAAATCTTATCATAATTATAACCAGATCGTATGTTTGAAAAATGTTGTTTGAACAATCCAATGGTTAAGAGATATGACTCCTTCTCGTAACCAGATTTTGATCCAGTCTTTGTTTAATGATTTCATGTTTAGCTGCTAAAATGTGTACGGTAACTATTTGCATTTGGCTGTAAACATACTAAATGATCCTAAGTTAATATTTTTAAGAATTCCACATGAAATATAATTAGCACAAATTGGCTGGCTAGTTTGAAAGTCAGATGACTTATGGTAACTATGGTCACTAGTATATAGTAATATACAATAATAACTGAAAATCTTCAAATAGCAACTGTATATCATAACAATGCTTAACGGATAGAATGAAACTTAATGAAAAATGACGCATCCAATAATCTCTGAGATGTAAATAGCCGTAAAGGAGATTAACTTGTTTATTGCTATTACCATGTATATATTATATTGATATAATTTTTAAAAGTTTTGAAAGCATAGTGACGATAGAGAAGACATTAAAAATTTTTCCTTTAGGTTAGCTATAAACTTCATATACTTTCCAAGTAAAACTTATATGGTAGTCTAGTATATGTTAGCTGTCATAATAAGCCTTACAAAATGACATCCGGGGGAAAATGAAGCCAGTTATAAAAAAATATGCAATAGTATTTGACAAATAAAAACTTTTGTTTAAGATTTGACTTAATGATCATATTTTATCCATATATAGTCCATGGGGAAAAGAAAGAAACCCAATGGAACTGAAACTTAATTTTTTTTAAAGGTATAATTATCTTTACTTTGAACACAATAGCCAGATTTTTCATGTAAAGTAGATATTTTATTTGACAGTTGACAATACCATCTGGTGTTGTATCTTTTACTACTAATGACATGTTTATCAATAATAAATAAAACAAATTAGAAAATGTCAGTAAGAAATGTTTATTATTCAATCTTGAAACAAATGGTTTTTGACAAACAGAGAAGTAAAAAAAAGTATATTTCATATCAAACGAAACATTTGTCAGAA
This sequence comes from Schistosoma mansoni, assembly GCF_000237925.1. Classification (NCBI taxonomy): domain Eukaryota; kingdom Metazoa; phylum Platyhelminthes; class Trematoda; order Strigeidida; family Schistosomatidae; genus Schistosoma; species Schistosoma mansoni. The sequence goes on along the minus strand of NW_017385987.1, from coordinate 1,934,205 downwards.
ATTAAATTAGTCAGTTCCACGCTCAAAAGTTGAGAATAATGATAATAATTAATAATATTGAACAACCCTTAAATCTTATATATTGTAAACTTTTTTATACTTCTGTTAGTGTAAATGCCAGTAGCAACTAGTTGTCCAAAGAAATTCAAGAAGTATTCAAGTGAGTTTTTTTCATAGAATGACTTCTTCTAATGGGCCACTTAGAACAAAAAAACAATGGACAGCTGTCCCATCCTAGTTGGGGATTCCTGATCAATGAATACTTGCAGCTGTATTGATGATTGAGAATAATTTTCTTATATTTGTAAAGTACGTTAGCTTGAGACAAATAAGTTTAAATCGGACAATTTAAATTTTCGACATTCATACTTTACAAAGTTTTAAGTAAACACTACTTAAGAGTGCTAAACTAGAACTAAACAACATTTCCTCACTTGCTGGCTTTATATGATATATCAGTTATAGGCAGCCTGTGATGAAAATACTTTCACAGCAATCTAATCTGCACAATTCACTTAATTAAGATAATAAAGGTGTTGGTATTTCGTATAAGGTAACAACTAGTGAAGTTCGTAAGTTATATTTATTGTAATTAATGTCAAGAAAGGAGTTGGAATAACTAATTTATCCTACGTTTTTCATGCCAGACATTTATTTGGTGACTCAATTTAAATGTTGTACAAATTATACATACTTGCTTCTACCTGAAAACTACGAATTAGTCAATATGCTTAATTTAACCATTTAACATAAATATTTACTAACTAGACTAACTTAATAAAGAAGTGTTTTAAAATACACCATGTTCAAGTTTATGTGGTTATTTAATCTAGAAGGGAATTCAGTCACTGCAGATAATTGAATAATGACTATCAGTGAAATCTGAGACGCGCGTTTCGTCCTACTTTGGACTCGCCAGTTGGATGTGCCTGCATCCCAGAGTTGATGTTCACTCCATCCATCTTTGTTTATAATACCTGTAATCCTTGCAATATCGAAGCGATCCTTACAGGATGCACACATACCAATAAAAATTCGATCATTTACAAAATGAATTTACTGCAGATAAGTGTTTGTTTTACTGCGACGTCTCTTTTCCATAAAAATAAAGGATGTTTATTTCAATCATTTAATAAAAACCATTTATACTTGATTAGTCAAAAAATAATCTATACCCCGTAAGATAATCCATATTATAAAAGTTTTTACTTTAAAGAAATAAATTTACTTATTATTAACATCACATTACCGACTTATTATTTCATATTTCATGCATAACCCCACCTACATAAATCTAGGTATATTAAAGAAGTTTCACAATTTTTCTCTTTTTTTTTCTTTTTTTTTGGTAAAACATGTACATTCAATGTTTGTTTACATCTTTTCTTGGCTTTTTTTAATCATAGAAAGGATTTCATTAGTTTAATTATAATCTATTTATATCTATATATATCAATATGTTTAGTCATATTTTCGGTCTCATTTCATTGATTATTCTCATTGAATTTTACTTTCAATTATTTTCGTTACATTTTCCATATATTTGATTTTGGGGGGGGGGTTGAATAATAATGTTTACATTGATTTTGATTAAATAAATTATTATTTTTTAATTATATTTGACATTTATTTAAATATATTATCAATGAAAAGTTTAAATAAGTAGTATAATGTGTATTTATTAATTCATTTTAATAATGATAAACATTAACGAATAAATGGATGAAATTATAAGAAAACAGATCTATATCTTCTCATTCTATACAACTTTTCTCTTCTGTTTATATATATATATATATATATTCAGGAATCTAGTTTGATTCCTTGTTAAATGTAAACAAACTTATTGTTTCCAAATAAGAATAATGTTTCATTTTGATAGACAGTAATATTGGTTTTAATGATAAGAGATTTTCTTCTATCTCACTGTTTGTTTTTTTTGTAAGTTAACATTTAGTGAGTAGAAAAACTATAATAAATCAATGTATATTTGAGAAAAAGAAAAAAGAAAATGGTAGGAAATAATCTATGTTAAATTCACTTGGTATTGTTTGTTTGAATCTTCCTATTGATGTTTAGGACTGCAATTGATCAGTCTCTTATTGACATATTTGCATTCTGTGTGTATTGCCTGGATATAGCTTATAATGCTTGTGAATTAAGGCAGTATCGAGGCAATACGCAAAGTATGCACATATGCCAATAAGAGAGAGTCAGTTGCAATCCTAAACATCAATAGGAAGATTTAACCGAATAATACTACGTGAATTTAAATTTCACCTCATTGCACAAATTAGTGGCTATCATAACTCAGTAGCTGAGTGAATAACGCGAACGGTACTGGGTCCGAGTCGCAGAGTGAACGTCAACTCCGAGATGAATTCCAAATAGGACGAAACGCGCGTTGTGGATTCCACTGTTAGCCACAATCCATCTCTGCTTATAATAAATTGTTTTCTAATAATGAATACTTACATAGGATATTAACGTTATTTTAATCATTAGGAATTATTGTTATTTATGAATGACAAGGAAAATAAATAGAATATAGTGAGAAAATTAATAAAAAGGTTTTTGATTTTATCTGAAAATGAATATAAAAGGTTAGTTGGATTATAGTGTAGTCAATCTTGACAGAAAATTCCATCCATAGAACTTTGGTAATAATTTCAAACGATAATTGATCTTGTTTAGTAATTCCATAAGAAAAAGAATATTTTTCGACTGGTATTAAATTACGAATATTTAAATAAAAGTATGGTGAAAAAGTATATAACTGTGAATTTTCCGATTGAATAAAAAAACTTCAGTTTAAATTTGTATTTTGAATACATCATAGACAAACTAAATGAACATTTATGTAGTTATTTGTTATATTTTAGTAAGTTAGCTTCGTAAATAAATCACATTGATAACCGTTATTATATAGATCCAAACAGTCTTTGAATTCAGAAGGCAATAAGAAGCGGCGACTACTGTTTATTAGAGGATAGCACAGATAACAAACCTACAAGCATATCGAGTTAATTCGAAGCAGGAAGAAGAATGCGTGTATGCAAGCAAATATAGAGGTAAATTTACAGTCAAATGGAATAAGGCTCAGACAGACAAGGCAAAAGCTAATAATGGGATTCACGTACATATATACATGGGAAGCTATCAACATTTAAGCTAGAGAGAGAGATATATGTACGTTGGCTGTCACATGTGATCAAGCGTACTTGTTTATACAATATGATAGTTGTCATCACAGAACATAAACAGATGAGTTTTTTCTGTTCGAAAAACATTATCTGTTAAGTAGGTTAATAAAAGGGCTTAACCAAAATTTAACCATAATCGAAATTAACTGTAGGAGAGTCGCTATAATATATTATTAGTTGTTACAGTCCTATATTCATAATGGAGATAAGAATCGCTGCTCATAGAACATGACTTTCGATCATCAAGTCGCAAGTTTGAAAGGTTCTTCATCTGCTTTTACTTATAAAATTTGGTAGCATCCCTAGATAATACAAAAGCAGTGCATCATAAAGCTAAGTGATGTACTTATTAAATGAATTAAAGCTTTAGTAAATTGGCTTCTTATTTTTATTTAACTGAATGGCCAAATCAATTTTTCCATCATCACACCAGAACTGAACTTATTTCATTTGCATAAGAAATCTATTCTTTGAAGTAATGATAGAATGCATTGAAATAATAACACCTTAAAATCTACCAATAAGTAAACAAGTTTCTGTGATATTATGCAACTAATGAACTACAAAAGTTGTCCATCTGTTTTTACTGAGTACGATTTCTATTTTTTTACTATTGGGTTTTGCGTATCATATAGTGACAGGTAGTTTCTTAAATATATTTGAAAATTTGTAGTTTAAAAAAAAAACGGAAATTCGGTAAACGTTTTTACTCAGCTAATAAACTGAGCATTCAGTATAAAACTGAGAGTTTAAGTACAAAGTTTTATTTCCGAGTTCCATCTTATACAAATGTTTTGTTGTTTGTAATTACTGATGACAATAACCGTCCCTTTACTAACTGCTGCTAGATGTTTGGTAGAGTAGGTAATTTTCAACATAAAATACTACAAGAAGTTCTACATTTATTTACATTATCGGGAAGAAATATATATGTGCATAATCAAAACTAAAAACCTATGAAGGAAATTTACAGGAGTGGTCAAATGTAATATATATTTTTGGTTATTAACGTTTTAAGTTAGTCCTGTTTTTTATGAAGTCTTTTCAGGGAATAGGGTATGTCTTGCCTAAGTTTTGGTTTTTCTCTTTTGGGAAATACATCCCAATTTGTTTCAGACGTTATATATCAGATAACAGATAAGGCAACAGCTGCTCAAATAAAATACATAATGTATTTGATAAAACAACACCTACTATTAGCTTCCAAGGAATAAAATGACATTTCACATCTATAATTGTAACAAGATTAAAAACACAACACTAATATGATCAACAGCTTTATAGATTTCATGCAATACACCAATAAACCAAAGCGGCCTGCTTGAACATATAGGCTACCGGTTCCCGCTGTTTAGATATTTCAACAAGCTATCTAATTTTGTGCGTTTCTGAAAAATGTACGAATTTCCGTTGTATAAGTTACAAAGGCCCCATCAGAGATATCGTGGTTTCTGGCGATATGCGGCGAAAAGAATGTTCATTGTTTAGATGTCAAATGACTGGACTGCTAACTTCTAACTAGCGATCACTCAATATTTGTCGTCGGGATCGATTAAGAAGTAAGAAACAGAAAATTATTGAAATACATTGTGCTGAAAATTCTATATTGTACCAAAAATATAATATTGAATAAAGCTAACAATGATAATAATAATATTAACAATAATAATAATTATTTTCTAACAACTCCAAAGTAGAACAGAGTAGAAGGTAACGAAGAAGAATTTAAAGGTCACTAAAGTAAAAGTTGGGTGATACTATGATCACATGTCCTATTTACATAGTATATTGAATGTAAAAACGTTTTCCAATATTGAAAAACTATGTAAAGGCTGATATAGAATAATAGAAAAATAATTAGACAGCTGACATTTAATATGAATTTTATAACAGAATCCTAAATGGTACAATGTTCATAATTTTTAATTAAGATATCCTTATTGTTTCCATGTCTAAAACTAAAGTAAACAGTTTTGAGTATAAATTCATTCGTAATAAGTTATTCATAAGTATATTTTTTATTATATTTTAATGAGTAGGAAATCGCATTTCCGACGTTTCGTGACTCAATGTAAGCCACTTCTTCAGAGTAAATAAGCAACCGAAATAAAGTTAACACAAGTTTAAATAGTACAAAGAAAACAATACAGAATGTTTTAAATACAATCAAAGTCATAATAGGTGTGGATATACGAATGTCGAGATGAATTTGTGTGATGCATCACTGCATTAATTTGTGCGTCAGAATGTGGGTACAAAATAGTGAGGTTGAAATTGGGTGTGTGCGTATATGTGTATAGGTTATGTGGGAAATAAACAAGGTCAGATGTAGTTGTTTGGATACACAGTACAGGTTTGGTGAATATTGAAGCCTTCTTTCATATTGAGGGCAGAGGGATTTAGCAATATGTGAAACACTTCAGCTATTCGTCTCTCGTTACAGTTGGAAAAATCTATCTGAATTATTTTGCTATTTTTAATATCAATTTGATGATTATTAAAAGTGGCATGTACTGCTATCGCTGATTTAACTTGTAGGTTTTTCAGTTCTACAGGATTACTAGGTCTTTTTGTATAACTTGCATGTTCTTCAGCACGAGTCGAGATCTCACGGGAAGACTCTCCAATGTAGAATGCATCACAATTGACACAACCTAATTTATAGACCCAATTTTGTGTGGACATGAACGGGGTCGTGTCTTTTATTCTAAATAGAGCTTTTCTTAGGGTGTCGGATGTCATATAAAAGGCTTGAATTTTGTATGTTTTCAGTATCCGTTGTAATTTTCTGTCGTACCTTAGCGGTACGGTAGAGCCATAGTACCAATCAGATCTTTCATTAGGATTATTTACAGAAGGACAGTTTTTTTTAAATATGTTTTTAATAATATTTTCAGAGAAATTATGAAATTGCAGAATGCTTATTATATTGTCCTTTTCTTTTAGCTTGTCTTCGTCAGTAGTAAAGATCTTGGTTGCGCTTCTGAAAATATTCAGGGCTAGAAAAATTTTTGAACTCAATGGAGTTGTAGAACTGAGATCGATATACCGATTTGAATGTGTCGGTTTTCGGTATATGGCTAGATTTAAACTACCATTAGAATTCCTTCTCACTAAATAGTCTAAGAATGGTAGTTGACTTTGTTCGTCTTTTTCGGATGAGTTCTGAGAGCGTGTTTCTGCGAAGAGTCTTTATAATAACGACACATGTGTTGTCTACATTTCTGAGACAGATGTGTGGTCTGATGATGCTAGCGAAAATAGGAGACTCAATGCGAAGTATAAATAAATTTGCAACAATCGATGATACTGGAGATCCCATCGCTACTCAATTCGTTTGTTCATATAAAGTCCCTTAGAAAGTGAAAAGTGTTGAATTTAAGCACAGTTTGATGGACTCCATGACTGAACTTATGCCTAATGGTCATCTACTTGATAGAGTATGATCATTCTCTAGTGAACCATTAACGAATTCTAGACATCTATCGATTGGAATGCTAGTGTATCAATATATAACATCATAGCTCACCATTGTTTCGTTCTTGATAATGGATAATTCCGAGTTCTTTGGTTTGAATTCTTATGAATCCTTTACGATATTAAATAGGTTGTATTGAAGTGTCTTCAGTGTGTTGCTTAGATATTTAGGTAAAGCATATGTGGGAGTAATTGTGAATTCCACTATGGATCTCAAAGGAATTTAAGGCTTGTGAATTTTTGCTGGCACATAGAATTGTGATGTGGTATTGGATTTAGGGTATGAAGTAAACCATAGGGAAACGCAAACAAATGGCATTAGTTCTTTCAGAAATTAACTTGTCTCTGATTTAACTTAATTTTTTTTGAATTGACTTTTAAATATGGTTCAATCGATTAAGGATTAAAAACTTTTTCTTCATACAATATATTTTTTATTTACTTTGTACCTAATACTCAGTTTATTTAAAACTATCGAGCTGAAATTTAGCATTGGTAATGTCCACTTCAAAACAACTGTCAACTAATTTCAAAGTCAGAACCTTCAATATGACGTCAAGACAGTCAGTCCCACTGTACGGAGCTGAAACGTGGAGAACTACTACATCCATCGTCAAGAAGGTACAAGGATTTATAAACAGTTGTCCACGCAAAATACTCAACATTCATTGGCCGGATACTATCAGCAACAGCGTTTTATGGGAGAGAACAAACGCAGTTTCCATCTGAAGAGGAAATTAGGAAAAGACGTTGGAAGTGGATAGGACATACATTGAGGAAATCACCGAGCTGTTTCACAAGGCAAGTCCTAACTTGGAATCCGGAAGGGAAGCGGAAAAGAGGAAGGTCAAAGAACACATTACGACGGGAGATTGAAGCAGATATGAAAAAGATGAATAACAAATGGGAAGAAGTGGAAAGTATTGCCCAGGACAGAGTTGGATGGAGAATGCTGGTGTGCGGTCTATGCTCCTCCACGAGGGGTAAGTAAGTAAGTAATGTCTACTTAAAATCCATTCCTTTCAAAGCAGTTAAAAATAAAATATCTGGCATACAGTCTTATCTAATGATGTCGATATATGATATAATTTAGTTATTACACGAAATGTAACATTCCATTATGTTTAATAAACTCTATATATACCTTCAAACGTCTATAGAAATTGAAAGGATTTGTTTTTGTCAATTATATCATCATAAAAATAATATCCTTTGTATTTTTTTTAAAACACCAATATCATTTAAAGATATGATAGATTGACGTATAACATTATCAGAAATATTATGAAACTTACTTTTTTCTGGTTAGCGTTTTTTTTAGCGAGTTAATTTTCTACGGGATGGGGTCGCCAACACCATGCCCAACCCTCCTCCTTTGTGCGGGTTCGGGACCGGCAGTAGCCCCCGGAGGGACTACATGTGGAGTTAAATATTATGAAAACTTAACAATTATTGACCAACTAACAAATTCATTTATCTAATGACAAAAAAAGAGAATAATACACAATACAAAACAAGATTTCACAGATATATATCTCGGAAATTACAACAAAAACATTTCACAGCTGGTAATCTATTGTATAATCATTTTTTTTATTAGTTTTCAATTAACAAGTGAATTATAATCATTATTATAACACTTAGATGTTTATTTAAGTGCTTAACTACATATTAACTATATCTTAACTTATATTAACTAGCTTTTAGAAATGTTACAAACATTTGTGTATATATTTATATTTACTACTTTATATATTTACTACTTACATTCTATGTAGAACCAATTAAATGTCTTGTAAGTAGTTTATTGTATAAAATAATAATAATAATTATTATTATATTTTATAAATTGAATAATGTCACTTAATTAATTCATTTTGATAAAACAAAAAAAAACAAAAAAAGAAAACAAATTTACGGCATACTATTAGCAAACTATTCTGTTAATAAATGGTTTCTTTCTTTTGACAAGGATAGGTTGGGTGGGGGTATAGTTATCCGTTGTTAGAAAATAAATAATAGGTTAACGGATTATGATGTGAAATAATAAAGTAAAATGAAATGTTTCTTTTTTCAGTTGTTGGTGTCTTTTCTTTTTTCCTTGGAAACTATTAGTATTGGTTGATTGTAATTTTTTTTTAACTGACAGTTAATGTAACTTTTATGTACAATATGTATAATTTTAATCTAATTTATTTATTTATTTATGGGGGTTGTTAACATTTTTGATTGACACAAAGTCAATTATATCTTAGCTATATCATAATCACTTATGTATTTTAGTATAAAATACGGTGATTTACAGAATAAAACGTATAGTACTGAAGAGGAATTTGCTATAGTGTTAGCTTTAACTAATAAATTTGTCAACAATCAACATTCGGTGAAAAAGCTATGAGAAGTAGACGGATTTGAATTAAAATGTCTAGTTTCGAATTTCAAACTATACACACCACAGGTACATGTATTTATCAAACTGGTAAATAAGGTTTCTGTGTGTTATCAATGTCTCTAAAACTGAAGTTGAAACTGATTTCATTAGATTCAAATAAGGTCGAAAATATAAATCCTTTATTTGAGTTAAAGCTCCTGATAAATTATGATACCCAACTTTTAGAGGTTTTGTTTATTAATCAGATTCACGTAGACTGGATCAATGTTTTCACTTAATACCGATCTACTGTGAACAGAACTTAGTAATGAAACAAACACAAAATAAAAACGTTTAAAAACTCTGATTCAAAGTATAGGGTTAAGGAGATTGTTGATGCGCACCGCTGAGTCCCGTATAAAGACGAAACGTCTATCCAGTGCTTCCAGGTTTTCAGTAGTCGTTCAACACTAATTCCCCCACTATTTTGTTGAAACTCTCATCTTAAGTTTGTAACGAAGATGTTATAAAGCGTACTTAAACATTTTTGATTATAGAACATTTTAATAATTAAGAAAGCTTTCTAAATTACTTAAAAAGGACAGGAAATTCAATGTAGAAATATTTTATGATCTTTTTCATGAGTTGGCAGTGATGTTCACTCCAGAACTCGAACCCTATACTGTTCGTTTCAAACTCCATCTCATTATCCACTTACCTACTGAAACCCGGTAGCCACTAACTCGTGCAATGAGGTAGAGTTTTAATTCATTTTTATATCATCAGCTGATATTATTAGTGGTAATTAACTAAATGAAGTACTACTATCATAATGATTAAACAGTATAAATGAACATTATAGATAAATATTGACACAATTTTTATCTGTTTTCATTTTCTATCTTTTTAATGTATGCACAGTATGCTGAAAAATATTAAACGGAATAAATTTAAGATGATTACTGTGAACAAATTAAACTATATAATAGTGATCCAGTGATTGGTATCTACCTTTACCTTTGACTGTAATTCGAAACTCATGAAAACCATTACTTGTGCACTTTGATGTCTTTTATATAAATGACCATAGATGGTGGGGGTAATAAAAAACCTGTGGGATTTTCACAAAAATAATGGGGTTTTGTGGAGATTTAGTATTTATCATAGTTGAAAGCGTGAGTCAATTGAAGCTAGACCACCATGGAAAACCTGGAAACACTGGACGGCCGTTTCGTCCTATTATGGGACTCCTCAGCAGTGCGCATCCACGAGGAGTCCCATAATAGGACGAAACGGTCGTCCAGTGTTTCCAGGTTTTCCATGATGGTCTAGCTTCAATTGACTCACGCTTTCAACAAAAATAATGGTTTAAATATATAAAACAAATTTTTTGCAAGCATAATGATGCGCTGTACGTATCATTAAACATAGCTACCAACTGATTTTTTAATGTTCTATGTAATAACTCAAATTTACATACTTTTGTATTTCATAAACGTGATTTAACACTGGATTTATTTTATGATTCAGCGTATCTTCGATCTTTCACTTTCACTAAGGCCTTTAAATGTTTTTTATTCCTTAGCTTTAATTACTTCAAGATCAAAGTCTTTGCTAGATAGATGTTGCGATAACAATTACCTCTGTAAAAAAGTGATAAAAGAAATCTCGTTCTAAATTTATTCAATAATGGAAACGAGCCATTAGCTTTAGTTTCAGAAAATTAATAATATTAAAAAGTTATCTGTTCAACAATAAAACATTTAAAATCAAACCTCAGAATAAATTGTGAACTTTGTAAGGACTTACTTACTTACTTACGTCTGTTACCCCTCGTCGAGGAGCATAGGCCGCACACCAGCATTATCCATCCAACCCTATCCTGGGCAATACTTTCCAGTTCCCTCCAGTTGTTATTCATCCCTTTTCATATCTGCTTCAATCTCCCGTCGTAATGTGTTCTTTGACCTTCCTCTTTTCCGCTTCCCTTTCGAACTTCAAGTTAGGGTTTGCCTTATGATGCAGTTCGGTGGTTTCCTCAGTGTATGTCCTATTCACTTCCAACGTCTTTTCCTAATATCCTCTTCAGCTGGAAGCTGGTTTGTCCTCTCCCATAAAACGCTGTTGCTGATAGTATCCGGCCAATGAATGTTGAGTATTTTGCGTGGACAACTGTTTATAAATACTTGTACCTTCTTGACGATGGATGTAGTAGTTCTCCACGTTTCAGCTCCGTACAGTGGGACTGACTGTCATGACGTTCTTATTGAAGATTCTCACTTTGAGGTTTTTTAACAGTTGTTTTGAGTTCCATATGTTCTTCAATTGTAGAAATACTGCCCTTGCTTTGCCAATCCTCACCTTTACATCTGCATTCGATCCTCCTTGTTTATCAGTGATGCTTCCCAGGTACGTGAATGTTTCCACCTCTTCCAGAGTTTCGCCATCAAGTGTGATTGACTTCACGTTCTCCATGTTGTATTTGAGAATCTTGCTTTTTCCTTTGTGTATGTTGAGGCCTATTGATGCAGAGGCTGCTGCTACATTTGCTGTCTTTGGAACTTTGTAATGAACGGAATCTTTATTTATTGTGTTCCATAGACTTCTTGATCACACATCTAACTAAATAGTCTTCTCAGTTTGTTTATTACATGTGCAGTTGTTATAAATCTTTATTTGGAAATTACCTACAAATTCAGTTCAGTAAAACTCTTGACATTTCGATATTGATTAGAACAAAAATAAATATCCTTGAAAACGTGTGAGTGGTAAATTGAAAAAAAAATTAAATAAATAAATAGACAATCTAAATAAAGAACTCAGTCCATTATATCATCTGAGATTAATTATTTAATGCGAATTCCTAAAAAAACAAAACAAAAGAACGACATTACATAATTATTTACGTTTCTCAATTGGTTTCAGCCATATATATATATTCATATTTTATTCCAAAAAT
>NW_017385987.1:1910299-1921995 GCF_000237925.1 Schistosoma mansoni | reverse complement strand
TAAGTGCTCTGGTGTGAGACTGGTAGGTCCTGGGTTAGAATCTCGAGAGGCGAGGTCGTGGATGCGCACTGCTGAGGAGTTCCATAATAGGACGAAACGGTCGTCCAGTGTTTCCAGGTTTTCCATGGTGGTCTAGCTTCAATTGACTCACGCTTTCAACTATGAAAATACTAAATCTCCACAAAAAACCCCTTCAAATGAACAAAATGCTTAAAATAGCTTATTTTTCTTGGGTTTTTGATTAATTGAAAGAAAATTTTATTTACTTAAGCCTACTAATCATTTTGTAACATCGGCCAAAATGTGTGGTCTAAAATCATCTTAATCACTTCTATTTAGCTGTTAGTAAGTGTTATTTATGGGCTTGATATTTACATTCAATTTCTGCTGCTATTTATCCTTTGATTTGCTTTTTTCTTTCGTTTTGGAGACCTTAAGTAAGGGCTTGTCTTGTGATGCAGTTTAATGGTTATCATAGAGTTTGTTCGATCCAATGGAGTGTCATTTCATAGTTTTCTATATAACTAGGGAATGGTGTTTTCCCTGTCAGAATAGATCATCTCTAGTGTTCTGTGGTCAGTGGATCTGGAGTATATTTTGTAAACAGTTGTCTGTATATAACTACCCTTTTATGTCAACGAAGATTCCTTAAGACTATTCTATCCACACAGTCTAACGCTTCCTTATAGTCTTGGAATTTGATGTTTACTAATGAGTTCCATCCAGTTGATTACTAAATAATGATTCACAGTGTTGCTATTTGATCAGTGGATGATCGATACTTATGAAAGTCCGTTTGTTGGCCTCAAAGTTGGTTGTCTACTGAATCTTCCACTCGGTTTAGCAACAATGCTGAAAAATTAACCTGGTATTGATAGTAGTGTGATACTTTTGTGGATCATGGACTTATTAAGATTTCCTTTCTTTGGTATCTTGATGGAACATCTTTGGCTCTACTCTGCTAGTAATGGTTTTTCCTCTTAAATGTTTCTGTAGTGAATGTGAAACATCCTGAGTTACCTCTATATCTGACATTAGTGCTTCAGCTGGTGTACAGTTTGATCCTGCTGCATCGATTTCGTCTATTATTAGTACAGTAACATCAATAGGCGGGTCTATTTGGGCTGCTTTGATGTTCAGTGAGCTCATTTGTACTGGCCTTTTCTAGAGTTTTTCAGAATTAGTTACCCATCTTCTCCACTGCTCTTGATTCTCAGCATTTGGTTTTACATCTTCTTCTCAGACTGTTCGATCTAGTTTAGCAGACCAAAAGACTGTGTTTCTTTGTCTGTTAATAATTTTGATGGCTTGAAGAATGTCAGAGGTGCGCCCAGTGTCAATTAAATACCGAACTATTATAGTGTTAAGAGCCATTGAGCCTCTCAGTCTCAAGTTCTTAGGAACATGCTCAGAAATGCTAGCATATACTCTTCTCTCTAATCCTGCAATTTATGTGCTTTGGCATGTACTTTCTTAAGTGAACATTTATCAAGCTGACAAGTGCTTCACTTCTCATTAAAGCATATACTCCAAAGGTGGTTTTAGCCATCTGATCGTGTTACAGTGGTTGTGTAGTTTATTATTAATCAAAATAAATTCAAAGTGGTACTATATAAGTTCAAAAAAAGTAAACTATAAGTTTGATTTGGCTGCTGTATAACATACATTTTCAAATCATCCAAGTTATTATGACAGTTGTTTTCTAATTGTTTACAAGACATATCAAATGTATATATACTTACCGAATCGAAAAGCATGAGGTTGAGATCAATCAATTGAAAGTATCAAATAAACCACCTTTTTATTCCTGACTTCTTTCAGAATCTAATTCAAAAACTGGGTTTACTTTTAGAAAAAATGCTTTATAATATGCATACAAATAATGCTCTATGAACGAATAAACATTTAGTAATAGATTATATGAAATGAAAGTTGATATGTAATGCATACTATACAGAGCATAAAATACCATTATGATTTCAATATAACTGTTCGTTTGTTTTATTATTTTTATCATGATAGTTGTGTTTTTTTCTAATATTAAACAATACAAAGTGTTTCATTGTTACTCTGACAGCCGAATTTTAAGTCCATTTGAACTAAATTTCCACACACCAAAAAAACGTAAATAATATCAATATAGAAATTCTGTAATGACATAACAGGTTCCATATTGTCCACTAATTTATTCTATCTTGTGAGAATAAAATTGTAAAGTAGTTAAATACTAGAATTACTGAAAGCTTAATTCCAATTAATTGGTTTGTATCAACGTATGTTTGACTTTACAATGACTGATTTTCATGAAATGAAAATCGGGTATGAATAAAATTGGTGAAAGCAACAAGATTGTATATCTTTTGAAAAGATAAACAATGAAGTGAGCAGAAAAACATAGATATACTTTTTAATATATTGGTGAAATTATCTAACAAATGCGGAACGAAGATTACATCACATGAAGAATAATGGTATTCAATGGAGCATTTATAGCTGTTCTTTCCAAGTTTAAAGTTTCTCAATAGTGGATACGAATCCTTTACTGGATTAAGCCCACGATTTAACTTTCATAGGAGGAAACGATGATATTTAATCAATGAGTTGAAAACTAGTAGTTCATATTTTTATTTTTATATTGCTTGGTAGCTTGTGTTGGATTATGTCGATTAAAATGTGATGATAAATTAATAGAAGTAACTTATCAAAAAGCATGTTTTTGTTTAGCAATAAATGTGATAAACCTGTAAATTAGGCCTAATGTTAACATTAAATAAAATGAACTGGTCAATAATTAAATAATAACAGCTCCAATTCTGCCAGTCACTAACATATAGGGATGTGAAATTCAGATTGATTGTTGTCAAAATGAATCACATCTTAATACATTACACCTTAAAAACAGTTCTGTTTTGTAAAGTAACTTTGTGGTTTTTCTAGTTTACACTTTATCAAGTATATAAAGGAAACTGACTAGAAACTAGCAATATTCATATATTGAGGGCACAATTTTCGAAATAAACAGAGGGTTATAAATAATTTCATCTACCCTTTTGATTTCCCATTCACTTCCGTATATGAACTTACGATTACTCTTGTTAATGAGATTAGATATAAAGGACCAAAGGAAAACTGTATATAAAGTTTTTTGAAGGTAGCTTTATCAATAGTAAATTCCTTACAACCACCAGCGACGGTGGGTATCCCAAAAGACTTTCAAAGACAACAAGCGTCTATTTTGCTTTGTATCACATAAACAAACTCATTTTATTGTTCTCGCTGTGTAATTTAGATATACAGAAGAAAACTTTTGTGAACCTCTCTTTAATAAAGTAAAGATTATTGTAACCAAAGAATTTAAATCTTTTACATATTCCTATTCTGTATAAATCCACTAGCATTTACTCACCAGGTAAATTTTACCTTATGTCACGTGGAAGTATAATCTATCCTTTATAATGGTCATTATAATTTAAGATCTCATGTCTGAATATTATTTGAATAGGTTTTTTTATTTTGGGCGGTTGTTTGATTGTGACACAAGTGGACATGTTTCCGATATACGAACTTCCTACTTGAGTCTGAAAACAAGAAATGAAAATGAAGCTGCGATGATATATATATATATATATATATATATATATATATATATATATTGAATGAACAAAAACTAATCCAAGGTAACTGACAGATTTTACCATACATCTTAGATAAAGGAACAGAGTTATTCATTTTTAGATCGACAAAATTATAGTAGTATGTAGAAGGACACATTATCTGAGTCTAATTAGTATTTGAAGCCTAATGGAGAATAGAATTCAACGGAAATAACAAAACTGCAGCTTGTACAATTTCAAAATAAATGCAAAAATAAACTATTTATAGGATCCGAAATATCCGATAGACTGAAAACTTTATCCTTTCAAACCTAAACTGTGTTGTCCTCATCAGATAAATAGGCCTGAATTAACGCCTTGTTAGCATTTCGTTCATGGCTTAATAACAGTATTACTCATTTAGGAGTAATATACATTGCATTTTGAGGACAAGTTAACGAGCATGGTTTCTATTTTAAAATCCACCTTCATAAAAAGTGAATGAGCGTTGAGATTAATTGAGTAAAATATATTAGAGAAATAGCCTTCATAGTCTAAATATACTGTTCATAATACTCATGAAAAAGCATTATTTAGAGGAATTAAGTATTCCAATCAAAGATTAGTTTGAACAGCCATTTGAGATGAAAATTGTTAGTAAGCCATTAAAACCTCAATTCATTTGTTATGCGTGTTGGTAGATTTCTCAAGTTTAGTAAATAAATATATTTATTTATCGTTCATTTGTGGTCATTTTATTCAACAAAATTACTGCAAAATATTCTGACTTTACACTGTTTAAAACATTTTCACGGCTCATATGGTATACCTGTAATATGTCTTTGAAAATGGGAAACACTGCAACGGAAAAGTGATGTCAAATTATGTCAGTGATGCCGACATAATTGTCAAAAACATAAATAAACGATTTGGTCACCGTAACCGTATCCAGTTTTGAAAAATTAATCACTAATCATGTTTAAAAATTAAAAGCATATTCATTCGATTAATAGAACAGATTATAAGACTGAGGTAAATAAAGTCTGTCAAGATGTTTACCGCATTTATTTTCATGTCGGAAAAAAAATTCTGTCAATCAAAGGAAAAGATTCACTGTTTTATTTTTAAAAAATTTTCATTGTACCCTATATTGGAGTTAGCAACAAAATTTGTCGCTTGCTAACTAGTAGTAAACGCTACTGTTCACTAGCTATTGAAACGTATTATGATACACAAAGTGAAATTTTGAAACTTCCTATTGTGTAAAATTAATTACACTCTTTATCAGCAACTAATATGAGTCATTTAATACGTTCCATATAATTTCAGTTTACAAGTTGTGTCATTTTATTAACTATGACCATAAGTTCACTACTTTGGTGTAAAAAAGATAGATATTTTGGTCTTACCTTTCTATTTAACACATACTAATCTGGGTGGTTTGATCAAGATGTTTCTTTTCACTACGACCGCCATTCTAGTGAGAATAAGTGTCTTTGAAATAGAGATACATTATTCAAACATCTGGATTCGTCAACAATGATTTTGTGACGATTACTTGTTGCAAAGAACTTCTACATAAATTTCAGTAACATCTTAAAAAATGACAAAAGATGGAACGTTTACTTAAATTTGTAAAGGATTCGTATGGATAAGTGAATAAAGTAATCAAAATTGAAATGATCTTATGTACACGATATTTAATATCCCACTGAATACCATCAACACATTGAACACTGAATTAAAAAAAGCCGTAAGTTTATGAATATGATGAACGAAAAAAATGATAGGATGTTGAAATAAATATTGTAATTAATAATCGAGAAAAAAAGAATACTTTCACAGCATCTGGACCTAGCAGATGACCCGACCCTTCTATCCAATATACACGAACAAATGAAGATGAAGACAACTAGTGTAGCAGCAGCCTCTGCCTCAGCATAAACATGGAAGAAGCAAGATCCTCAAACACAGTATAGTGAACATCAACCCAATCTCACGTGATGGAGAAACTCTGGAATAGGTGGAAACTTTCACTTACCTACCTGGTCAGCGTCATTGATGAACAAGGTGGATCTGACTTAGACATAAAGGAGAGGATTAGCAAACCAAGGACAGCATTCCTACAGTTGAACAACATATGGAAATCAAAAGGACTATCAACCAATGTCACAGTCAGAATCTTCAATACGAACGTCAAGACAGTCAGTTCTACTGTATGGAGCTGGAACTTAGAGAACTATCATAACCATCATCAAAACGGTGCATAAAATACTCAGTCTGGTGACCGGATACCATCAGCAACAACCCACTGTGAGAGAGAACAAACCAGCTTCTAGCTGAGGAGGAAATTAGGAATAGATGTTGGAAGTCGATAGGACATACATCATGGAAATCATCAAACTGCATCAGTAGACAAGAGCTAACTTGGAATCCTGAACTGAAACGGAAAAGAGGAAGGCCGAAGAGCACACTGCGTCAAGAATTGGAAGCAGATATGAAAGGGATAAAAAGGGGCTGGAAAGAGATCGAGAGGATTGCTCATGAGATAGTTGAATGGAAAATACTGATGAGTGGCCTATGCTCCTCTATGAGCGGTAACAGGTGTAAGCAAATAAGTAAGAAGACAGAATTTTTATGTGAATGTCATATTGACTTTTCAAAAATCAGCTATTTTTATAACATGTGACAATTCTTAGCGAATCCGGAGGTTTATTGTGATCTACATGTTAGCTACATATATACAGTCATCATTTGTAAGTAATACTAATATGAACCTATAATTACCTCTATCTTGAATTATATATTTTGTACACCACCAGAAATCGGTTTTAATGAAAATTGACTACATAATTCTGTATTTACATTTGTGTAACATTTATCGTTATCGAAGCACAAGTGATACACTGTTGTAAGGTGATATTTTTTTAGAAATCACACAATCTACTTATGGGTTATTCATATTTATATTTTCAGGAATTTGCCATTTCTTAATTGTTTATAACGACAAATAGTTGTATATTTCATTTATTTTAAAAACTGAAATAAGAAAAATATTATATCATTTGAACATGTTTTGCTTATAAGAATTCTGAGAAATTACCATCTTAATTTTGGGAGGCGGAACCCAACTCACATGTCCTCGTCGTTCCTCCTGGATCATGGGACTGTTTTCATGAACCAACGTGAGCGGTAACCCGGGTGATGGAGATCGGCCTAATCGACCACTCTACCTTTACCTACAAATAATTAAGAATACTACAAAGAATCAGTACATGATTATTGTTGGTTCAAAAAGAAAAAATAATTGAGTCCTCTTAAAAGTAAAAAATATAAAGAAAGATCTGCCCACAAAGAAAGAAAGAAAGAAGAAATGAGTCTGCCCAAAAAAATAAAAAGAAAAAGAAAACTAAAGAAAGGAAGATGTAATGATTCTACGTAAGCAATGCAAAAACAGCTATTGAGCCCCGGTAGTTGTGCCATGCTTCGATGTGGCATTCTTCTCCAGAAGGGCCTACTAGGCTTCACCATGTTACTAGGGCTACTTTGCATAACGATTTAAATGGAAGCTCATTTGAAGAAATTTATTCGAATTGTAAACAGTTATGTATTAAATTATCTTAATTGTAATTAAGTTGTGAAAACAAAGCCATCGACATAAATAAGTCATTTTTATATACCTTCATCTTGTTTTAGAAATTTCAACAAGTTTTAAGGTCATCAAACTGGCTATTTATTGTTGTCTTATTTTCAATGTGAATATATATGACTTATTTAAATTCTAATCTTATCTGTCACTGACACATTTTTTAGCTAAAGTTGTTTTCAAACACCCGTTTATTTGGTTTCATTCAATAGGTAAAATGGTAAGATGACACAGATAGTAACAGCGCAAGCTTTGTCTCATAAATAATAAGAAAACAACTAGTTAGATAGTCACTTTGTCATATACTATGCAAGATGAGACCAATCAAATCACAACTGGTGATCAGAATATTACAACGATCCTTGATCAAGTTGAAGTCAGAGGCTCTGTAATAAATTGTGTTGTATTCCTTTTTAAACAGTTTAGTCAGTTATAGATTACTTTAGCAATTGATTGGTACTATTTCTACTAGATGGTTATATCATTGAATGGATACAATAATGATGGTTGTCGCGAAAACGAATTGTGTGTTTGAGGCTGCTCATTATTATTCTCCATTTTGTTTTGCAGTGTGATTGGATAAAAATCAAGGATTCAAGCCAAGTTAATAATCAAAACCTATGTAACTAGCAGATAGTTAGCATAGTAAGTTTGCTATGAAAATCAACATCAAAACATAACGTTTATAATAAAATCAATTGCTGGAAAAAAATTATTTTCGGGACTGAGTAAATGGAATAAATCGAAACATATACTAACAGATTTCTACAGTTTATTCCAGAACCTAGTTAAAAGAAAAATTAACTTATTAACAAATTATTTCTTGGATAAAGGAATCATAAAATTAGCATTTAGTCAATTTATGTCGGTACAAAAAAAACTACATTTTACGATGTATGTCTAAGCACAATTATTTTCGCTTACTTTATTTTGTCAACCTTGAAATTATCATATAGAACTCTTATCCAAATACAAACGATGTACTTATCGATACATCTTTGACCGAACTATGAATAAAATTCCAAACTATAAACTTCAATATATTCATTGAGAAGCTATAAGGTTACCTTTTTTGAGTACGTTCCATTATCGCATAATAATGGGATATGATTAACTCATCACATTCAAATAGGGCATTAGAGCTAAATATCAGGTGTATCTCTAAATATAGAGAGCTCTTACTTTTCAATTAACTTTACTTAGAAATAAATATAAATCATCATGATAGATAGTAATAGTGTAGTTAAAAATTAATGTCGTTTGATCTTCAAGACTCAAGTTACTATGTATCATAGTAAATTAGATACACTTTTTATCCAAAGTTAGTTCACAATTCATTATTAAAGTCTTCATTTAGGCAACAATTTTTCCAAGTATGCATCCTAGGCCTGTGCACTTCTAGTTCCGATCCGTCACTACTATTGCAAACTAGATTTAGATTATTTTCCATTTTGTAACTCTTAATCAGAGACGTTCTTAATAGAATATTTGTTTAGTAATCTACTGCTACCAACACCGATTATCAACAAATCTCTACATTTTGACTAAAACCTATGGAGAAGCAGTAGTACTTCACGAAATGTTTTCCTATTATTCCATTGATAATTAATATCCAGACTGCCAGGACTACTGAAAAGACAAGTCTGAAAATACTACTTGAGAGAGTCTTTCAAATTTGTTGAGTTTGTTAAAAACAATTGTTGTAAGAAACACAAATTAAATTAGAAAACACAAATGGTTAGGCTATGATCTCCATAAAAACAACTTATTTATTAGTGAATGTTCCACCAAATGAAATATTATGATCTACGTATGGATTCAATGACACATCTTAGGTGAATGTGAGTATGCCTACATAGTACTTCCATAATATAGTGCACAAATAAACTTTCAATTTTCATTTCAGTTCCAATTAGATGGTATACTGTCAGATACATCTCGCACAGAAGACACATTTATATCCACTGCTGGTGGATTATTTTTTGACACTTATTGAGAACAAGGCCTCTGTGATAAATCTTCTTACCGAACGTGTGAATCTGTTTTCTAAGCTCTTCTAGCAACCCCCAGGAAGAATCTACACAGCTACTTGTACACGAGAGAAAAGGTGCGAAATATGTGAAGAACTCTTTATATCAAGGTTAGTTTATGCACGCAAAATCTAGAGTATTTATAATATTTCAGATGTCCTTGGGCTTCTCTTAGGTTCAGGAACCCTTCTAGACATAATAGCAGGATAGGCAATCATCCAATCAAAAACGTGGCTCGTGACCTTTCACTTTCTAGATGTTTGTGAGGATTTTCCATTGAATGCTGATTGGATAAGGTGTTTCCCAGCATTTTCATGGCTCCTGTAGACTTTCTTCGAGAAAATTTCTTGATCTCCCCAACACAGTGAGGTGGTAGAAACGAACATTTTCGGGAGATATTTTTGATCGCAACTTAATCATGTGCAACAGAGGTTGCTAATTAGATCTCACTCACTCAAAACAACTCTTCTTAAATAAAGACATAAACTCCGAAATTTCGTTCCCAGATGCTCTACTCAAAAGAAGTTAGAATAGGGATCCAAGGATATCTGTCCTTAAAAGATATACACAGATTGAATAAATAACAAAATTTTATATTTGAATGTCAATGAATAGGAATGCAAATTTAATCCACCCTCTCATATCACGTATCATTAAAATATACGCAAAAGACGACATTGAACAGGAATCTGGTTCCTTAAATTTAATTTTATTGACAGTGGTTACCATCCAAATTTATTGAAAAACACATGCAACCCATCACCTGTCATTAGAAGTTGTGAATGTGTAGAAGAAAGACATACATATCGATCTAGAATTTGAAGGTGATATTGCGGATAGAATTCCAAGGTTTGTTTTATCTCGATTGATCAATTTTAGTGAAAGTATTTTACACCGACTGTTCACCAACAGAAACTTGTTTGAGGAACAAATGAACTCAGATGACTAGTTCAATGAGGACTTATTCGTTCATGTCTCCCAAAAAAACAGTATCTATCAAAATGACTCAGTAAAAAACAATACAAATTAATAAGACCATCTATTCTGTGGAATTTAATTGTCAATACCTATCTATTTACCGAACTCATTATTTGAAAAAATAATACCAAACCAAATCTACCAACTGCCGTGAGCATACATCTTTCTATTATACAATCACTGGTGATATGTAATACAAGCTATATTTACTTGTGAAAAATCATTTTATAAGATTACTTTCCTTGTTATGGTTTTAGTTTACAATATATTTCTATATCTTCCTTTGCCTATAAATTAATAAATGTTTCTACAGTGTAATGTCTGCTTTTATTTTTAAGTAACGTGTCATCTTACCCTTAATATTCATATCTAAATTGATATATTTTACTAACATCAACCATTTCATTCAAATGTTCTATTATCACCATTATAATTATTATTGTTACTTTATTGTCAACTTAAAACAATCGCTCTTCTTAAGACCTTTAATTACTTACTTATGAAGTTAAAATTAAATCTTTTAACTTATAAGTGTCCCTATAGACGAAAATGGATAGTTGCTAGCAGTGGAATCCAAGACGCGCGTTTCGTCCTAATTGGGACTCGTCAGCTGGATCTACCTGCATCTCACAGTTGGTGTTCACTCTGGGACTCGAACCCAGTACGTTTCGCCTCCAACACCATCGCGTTGTCCACTTAGCTACTGAGTCCTGATAGCCACTTGCTTGTGCAATGGGGTAAAGTTATATTCACTTGGTGTTGTATACTTGTATCTCCCCATTGTTATAGGTGTTCCTTTAAATTTTAGTCTCACATATATTTTATGAGTTTTAGTCATCCAAATGTTTAGTTTCTTTATGAATTATCTATTTTATAAATAATCATGAAGTATACTCTGTTGTTTTCACTTATTATCATGAGCATAATCATTGACATTTGAAACATATTCATTACATTAATCATTTCATGTGAATTCAATTGTACAGTTAAGAAAGATAAAATAATTGAAATACATCTTTTTTTTCACTAAAATATTTGATTTACTTACTAAATGCATTATATGTTTTGAGATCATTTAATGATATTACCATGTATGCCGCATAATGTATGATTGTATATTTACTTTTTGTTGTTTACTTGTATCTTCCCATTGTTATTTTGGACTGCGATTGATCAGTCTCCTGTTGGCATATGTGCATCCTATGCGGACTGCCTCGATATTACTTGGAGACACAAGTTTTATAAGCAAAGATGGATAGTGGCTAGCAGTGGAACATCAACTCTGAGATGAAGGTACATCTAGCTGATGAGTCTCAAATAGGACAAAACGCGCATCAGACTGGATTCCACTGCTAGCCACTATCCATCTTTGCTTATAATATATAATTTGTTTTTAGCTTTGATTGTTATGCTTGAAGACAGATTACATGAAACAATTATGGAAAAAAA
>NW_017385987.1:1872493-1910099 GCF_000237925.1 Schistosoma mansoni | reverse complement strand
AAAAAAAGAGTTTAAATGAATGAAAGATTTCAGTAATGAGGTAACCTTTAAAAATTTAAATATTCTTGTAAAAATTCAAAAATAAATATAATATAGATTTATTATAGTTTATTGTATAACTAATTGCATACTTTCGTGACTTAATAAATAATGAAAGTTATTTTTTCATTATTTTCAAATTATTTTCATAATTCAAAAATCTTTATGAAGTATTCAAAGTTATTTAAACAAATTTCAATGAACTAAGAATTCCAAAAAAAAAAATCTACTTCTTTAATTGTTTCGGGGTATAATTGACTTAAACTCATCTTTTTACTTTATTAGAAAACAATAAAGTATTACATAATACACTAAAATCGTCTGTATTTCACTTTTATAAATAATTTAAGTTCTCATTAATAACACATAGAGTCTAATTATCATTTTTCTGTAGTATATTGCTACTATGTTTGAAGAGATTACGAGATCACTTGAATCAGCTAACGGAACGAAGACTCAGCTACACAATAACAAGAGAAGCTAACTCTTCCGATACGTCCCAGACCCGCTAACTAGAGGGAGAAGTCCAGGTTCAGAAGAGCGAAAGTAAATTCCACAAGCAGCCAGAAGCATGAACAACAACAAGCACAACTCAAGCGTGTATATATACATCATAAAAATGTTATTGGGAAATGTTACAAAATAGCTTGTTAAAATAGACAACGAAGCAATGACATTAAGAGTCCTTCCAAATTGAAAATACAGTCTGAAGGTATAAATGGGCGCTTTTGGCGTGAAAACAAGAAATCCAAATTTCCAAAATAAAATTACAAAAATAAGACGTTTACCAAGTGAGTTCTAGGGATCTAGCATCCTCAACAATCACTCTAGTTATATGTTGTTGGTTAGTGATTATTGTTTTGAGAATTCTATATTATGTTAAACATATAGTATTCATCCACTCATAGAGTTTGTTTATTCCGTCACCCAGAAACTTCTGTGTAGGAGAAGGTAGTTTGTACAGTGTGTTGTTTTAAGATCGTAAATAATTAGTCTTGTTCGTTGAGCAAATATACTTGATAACTCAATCCATTTAAATTTCTAATCACAGAAATGACTATAAAATAGTAAATTAGCCGGATATATGCTTATTTTTGTGGATGAGTTCGTAACTGAACGTATTAAGCTCTCTGATTTCTAATTTCTGACGACTATAAGATAAATAATATAGAGTATGTGAAACAAAAAAAGATTGTGATAAACCATCGAAATTTAAATGAATATGTATATACTGTGAACTATCGGAACATAGTATAGCATGATACTTATCAAATAATAACAAGTGTTACAGCGTATCCAAATATGAACATAAGTTTTTTATAGTTGAAAGAGTGAGTCAACTGAAGCTAGACCACCAAGGAAAACCTGGAAGCACTGGATGGCCGTTTCGTCCTATTGTGGGACTCCTCATGATCCCGCCTCACGAGATTTCGACCCAGGACCTACCAGTCTCGCGTGCTACACTTAACCGATAGACTTGATAGAATGATTGACCGATAGAATTGAATAATAATTGGATAAAGATGTGTTGTATACCGTAACTTGTAACTTCCATTAAAGTAAAAAGGTCATTCATTAAAATTTACTTTATTTGACATAATTATCGCGTGTGAAATTTGTTCCTGGAACACCCTTTATATATATATATATAATATATATATATATATATATATGCAACCTACATGACAAGTAATGCGGTAAAGTGAAATTTTACTTTTAAAAAGTCTATATAAAGAGTTGTATATAACTTGTCATTGTTTACATATAAACATGACTTTTTAAAAAAAACTGTTTCTTTCTATTCAAGCTTATATTGATAAAATTAAAAAAAAATCTTTTTTATGTTTTTTTTCAATAAACAGGAAGACGAGGTTATGTTAAGGTTGATAATATTACTTTTATTGGTTTAGAATTTTAAAAAAAAACAAATGTTTATTTTATATTTCAGTTATGAATCGATTTTTTTTTAGAAAAAAACTGTTTTATTCATCGAGAATAACACAACAGCTACATATAGACAATTTTAAGTTTCTGAAAAAAAATTAGAATTAGAATTATGAATCAAATTTAGGTCTTGATAATGTATCCAGCTTCTGATTAGAATCAGAAAGGATAATAATTGAATTCATAAGAAATCAACTTCAAGAATATTATGAATGTCATGAAATACTGATAGATCTTGTAAGCCTTTCAAATCAATTTAGAAACGTAAAGACTAGAAACGCCCCATGCTTTAATAACACGAGTTATAGACTTATATTGGGTACGTTATCCAAGAAAAAATATATTACTCTACCAGTATCACTACATCTATTTAGGATAGCCTGTCTTGAAAAGCAATATAACTGTATGACTGGATTCGGGTTTGTTCTGGTTAAATAAATGTTCAATGTCTAATTGAATCAATTTCAGTAACATGTGTTCAATGATAGTCACTTAGTTCTTGGCTTCTCATTATCCATCTCTGTATAGTTGAAATGTTTTCACGAACTCCCAAAACACTGATATGGTATTTTATGTAATGAACAACTAGCTTTTTTTAAATTCAGTAACATTACAGTTTAGTATTTTTTTGCGGAACATTTAACTCCAGTTTTGTGTTCTAACCTTTCGTCTTTAATTTTATTTAGTGTAAATGAATAAGTTTGCTATCCTAGTTTGCGTAAAGACGACATTTAATGTAAATACACTCGTTACACAAGGGAAAGAAAGCAAATATGACTGAGATTGTGAATCTAAGTGAGTTTATTTAAATGTAACTAATTTTGTTTAATTACATGCAACTTTGAGAATCAATAGGAAGGTAGTTCATTATTAAATAATCAAAATAAGTTGAAAAACGAAATATACAATTAAATTATTTCACAATGTATCGTTGTAATATGAGTTCTTTGAAATGTTATCTCATCACATTTGTTAAGTTTAATCATGCTAAGATTACCAAGATCAATAGAATAAACTGAATTCCTTTACAGGCTTTTTTTAACTAAGCACAAACTATAAAACAGAGGTATTAATTTAACATAGTTAGTTGACCGAATCAACTTAGTTACAGTTTATCGGTAGTTTCAAATCGTTCTTGTCTTGGCCAGTATATGAAGCTAACTTTTTTGTTTTTAAAACCCTCTAATAGAACTGATATATTGGATAAGTTATATATTATGTTTTTACCCTTCAGTATATATAAATATATGCATATCAAAAATAGGTAGCTCATGTCGATTTAGCTAAAGATAACCTATATAATTTTGATCGTTTTCATACGTGTAACAATACACCAGTTACTGTACAACAAGGCGATGGATATGAGGAACTATTGTTTATTGTAAGGAATTATAAAGTTTTTAAATAATGTATGCACATATTCTTCAGCCATTTATTTGCATCTTGAGATGTATTTTGCAATGTAAACTGTCTTCTATTCTGGTCTCCAAGTGTTCTGCCCATGGTGTGGTTTTGATTTCCAGCAATTCTTCTCTCTATTTGATAACTGTGATAGGTTGGAGGTCAAGTTCCGCTAAATAATACTTACAGGCAATCTTTTGAGCAGTGTTTCCCAAATCACTAGGAATAAAACTATGTAAAAGTTTGAACAATTGTCATCTTAGACAGAAAATACAACTTATATATAACTACCTTCTGTATCATATACTCTAAGAAAAAGTAAATAATGTATATTTTCATATTTTTATTTTGGCTGTAAAGTATCTACCAAGTTTCTAAAAAATACACTTTGCTACAACATAAATACGCTATATTTGATCGACTTTGAAACTATTCTGATAATTGGACTCGTTTTAAAACAGTCCCATTCATAAAGGAAAAAATTAGACAGAAATTATAACTACCATTATTGTTCCAAAAATATAAAATTCCTAACTCGGGATAAATAAAAAAGTATGTTTAAGTGTGCAAAGGAACAGAAAATACTTTAGTCACTATTTGGCCATTAAACTAAAATAGAGAAGTTAAGAAACACATATCAATTGAAATTTTGAAAATGTCAAATAAGCAAAATGTCCCCCCTTCAAGCAAAACAGCCCCAGAAATACCTGAAGGATTAATTTCATAAAACTGAAATCAGAACCTTCTTTGAGGTGAATTACTAACCCTGGGATCTGCAAACTGCGTAGATATTTTTGTGCTAAATTTCATATGTCTGACCACTAAAATGTATATTTGACCAAACAAACCTACGAACATATTAACTTGAAAAATACCCAGACGAGATTTTATTTCTTTTTGATTAAAATCAAAAAAATTAAGTGAATTTTTAAATAAAATCACTATTCTATAGGGAATTACTAGGGACTTTCATTGGGTTTACTCTATAGTGACTAGAATACTAATCAAGAGATGGTTAGAATCTGATATCTATGTATATTTGATCTTCTAAGTCTCACAATACACCACGATCGATACAGTATAATAGCAGGTGCAGTATTGCAATCTTCAGTTTTTCTGATTATTGAGGATTTATTAATTCATTTAATGGAAGCTACTGGATCGCTATCTTATGACACTTTGGTAAGAAGAAAACACAACAGCGCTATACAAATTTGTGTTTTCTGTGAATTAGCCAATAAAAATATTTGCATTACAAGTTAGCATACGATCCAGACAACAAAAGAGGAAAGTTGTTGTACTGTAGCGAAATGTTAAAAGATGCAAGAAGGATTTAAAAAATCTCGATCAGATATTGTTGAAAAGGGATCTATAAGTTTTGTTCTACGATATAGAACACAAGGTTGATATCAGTGCAACTGAAATCATTCGGAAAATCTTTGGATATTATGTACAAAGGCTAAGAGCTAAAGTACTCCATATATAAAGAGACGCTAACTGTGTAAATAACGACAAGAAAGTACAATTAGTGCACTTATGAAAAATACTGAACGATATACACAAAATCCATTTGTTGCTTCCACATCCGTTTACAGAAGAAGCATTCCAAGCATCGGAAACAATGTACAACCATCTACTTAGTTAATTATTGCTTTTGAATATATTGTTGGCTACTTTTGACTAACCTGACAAAATATCCAGTTGATATCACTCACCCATCCAACTATTCCGAAACGAAGACATAAACTCCAAAATTGGGTTCCTAGATGCTCTACTCAAAAGAAGTTATAATAGGAATCCAAGGATATCTGTCCTTAAAAAAGTTACCGAAATCGAATTAGTAGAATTTTATATTTGAATGTCAATGAATAGAAATGGAAATTTAATCCACCATCTCGTATCATACATTATATCGACAATTAATAACCTTTCAGTCTACATGTACTCTGTAAAGTCGTATTTATTAAACTAACCATAATGACTAGTATGATACTGATCATACTGATATGACTAAATAAAAAAGTGACATTATTTATTTATATTTTTTTATATCAACTCATTAAGAATTTCGGTCAGTGTGACAAGTGCAAATTTTGTTCAGTGTAACATTTGGAAGACCAATGTTTCCGTGTCGTTTCTGCATAAATTTCTTTTGATATGACAAGTTCAAAATTTTCTTTAATTTGACGATTATTTTATCTGGATCAATTCAGCTGAACTGTATTCAGAGTTTGATTTGACAGTTAACTCTATGTATTCCTCTGTATGTGCTATCATATGGTGTGTAGGAATCAGCATATAAATGATTGCATTTCGGACTAAAGATGATATGATTTCGGAGAGTCGATAAATGCTTAGTACAACAGTCTTTCATGCTTTCAGTTTGCGTCGTACGAATTAGAGTAGTCCCGGTTTTCAGGCATAAGCAGTGGAGTCGGAGAATTTCAGTGGTTCCCGATTGTCAAGCAAAAACAGTAATACTTAGTTGATATGTACATTGTAGCAAAAACTACACAGATATATCATAGTCAATCACATACTTACGACACATGTATAATCACGGAATCGATGTGAGAACAGAATTCATAAATATATATATATATATATACCAAGGGTACATTATATAAAACGTTACTAAGAAATGTTTTGATTTGAAACTGGAATAATCATATAACTTACCATGTAAGAAAACTAGTTCCTTAGTCCTTAGTTGTTGTATGCAACTCCAAACTTAAGATTTAAAGTATATTTCTAGTCATTTAACAAATACTGTTTTCATATCTTTGTGACTGTCAATTTGATGATAATATATACTTAAAAAATATCAAAAGAAATGCTTCGTAAATCAGTGTATAGAATAATCACATCAAAGTCAATATATATGCCTCATGAACTAAAAGCATTTTTATTGTGATAAACCTCTTTTATGACAGCAGATGATGATAACTAAATTGTATTTTCACTAACATATCTAAAGAAGATATTACAAGACTATCTAAACTCCCGTGGACCTTATTACTTTCATAATACAAGTCTTTCATAGTTATTACCTACCTGAAGGTCATCTATGCTGAAAGTTTCACTAACTAGTGATTTATATGAATAAAAACGTGAACAGTGGCCAAATTTTGTGGATTGGTTAAATTTAGACATTAACACCGTTGGATGCCGGCTCAATGATGTCGAGGTTAAGCCATCGCGCGCAAGACTAAAGGTACTGGGTTCCAATCCCACGAGCGGGACCATGAATGCACACTCCAAAGGAGTCTCATACTAGGACGAAACGTCCGTCCAGTGCTTCCAGGTTTCACATAGTGGTCTAGCTTTAATCGACTCATGAATTCATTTATTAAACTGAACATTTTGATTTTAAATGATAAATATGATAATTTGGCTGGTAGTATTTACTTATTTACTTGATATTACTCAATTTTATCAAATAAAAAAATTACTTAGAAGAAATTATTCAAATAATGACTAACAGGTAAAGAAAATAATCTCCATTATCTCCTGAATTCTCTGAATTTATTTTTGTTTTAACTTTAACTTAACAATGACAAATTTACAAGTTTCTGTTTTTGCTCACCTTTGATTTCATGAAATCTGAAGTTAATACTGTTACTAAACTACCAGATAGCAGAAATATTGTTTAATATACATTAACTAAATAATAGATTTTTAACAAAGAAATAGAAATGAAATTATAGGTATTATATAAACTTGGATTAATTATGATTTGGTTATTTATTGCCCGAAGAATCAGCTTACAATGAGTCACGAAACGTCAGAAAAGTTAATTTTCCTACTCATTGGGATATTATAAATATATTATTTGAATGTACATTATTCAACTAATCGTTTGTCAATAGTTTAACAAGTGATATCCAAATACAATTGAGTTTAAATTCTTTTTTAGAGATAACAAAAAAGTAAGTAATTTTAACTGATCCTTGTTTTACCACTAGAGGAAAAGAAAAGAATATAGGATCAGTTGTTCAAAGATAAAATTAGTTGACCTGAAAATTTAATGATCAAATTGAAATTCAAATGAAAAATCATAGATTAAAATATGCAATCAACTTTTGATGCATGACCTGTAAAGGAAATGCTTCAATATATGTGATAATAATCTGATATACATTTCTCAACAACAAAAAAAGAATTTATTTATTTAATCAGAAATGGTTTTGTGAAGATTTCACTATTTTCATAGTTGAAATCATGAGTCAATTGAAGCTAGACCATCATGGAAAACATGGAAGCACATATGCTTACTAGTGATTAACTTCAAGAGATATTTCCTGGAGTTCTAGTGGGAAGCAGTGACCAGTGGAGTTCAACCACGTCTGTTGTGAGATATCAACTCACTGAAGACCATTAGTGAACGGTTGCTCAACATCATGGATTGGTTGAAGTTAGACACTAACACGGTTGGATGACGGCCGGCTCAGTGTTCTATCTATTAAGAGCTCCAGCGCGAGACTCGTAGGACTTGCGTTCGAGTCTGGCGAGGCGGGATCGTGGATGCGCACTTCTGAGGAGTCCCAAAATAGGACGAAACGTCCGTCTAGTGCTTCCAGGTTTCTCATGGTGGTCTAGCTTCAATTGGTTCATGATTTCAATTACTTATTGAAGTCAAATTGTCTAATGAGCTTTCATCATCGAACAATGAAAACTGCACGACAAAACCATCTAGCTCAGCGAACAAAACTCTATTAAAATCATCCAATTGAGCTACAAATCTTCTCCACCATCTCAGTATAGTTGTTTTCTCTTTTAGTAAATAATATTAGGAAATAAAAAGATTTTATGTTTCTAGATCTGTTGAATTTTGACTAGATGTTTCTTTTCTTATTGGATTTCTCATTTGTGCAGAGATTGCGTAAATTATATCTAGATCTTGTTTAATTACCTGACAACAAAAGTTATGGTTTAATATTACAAATTAGGTAAAATACTTCCTTTTTATATCATATAGTGAAAAACTTATATCTTAAGGGTTGTGAATCCTATTGTGGTGAACGAGAACACCAGTCAGAACAATCAAATGTATTTGAATACGAAATTACGGAATATCTCAGTAAAATTTGAGAACCATACAATAAATACTTCATTTGCAAAGTCTCAAACAACTGTCTCAAACTTGACTATTCCTTTTGTAAATATCAGCCAATCGTTTCAGGCTTCATTGTTCCTTCGTTTCCACATCAATCATTCTTTGTTCTCGTTCTCTTTTCTTTGATCTTCTTAACCTTCTGCCTCCAGGCATTTCACTTTCGATTATTGATACATAATACTTATATCTGTCGACATCAGTAGCACACACCATACTGTCTTTGAAAAATTCAATTGATTTTAATCAATCCATTGATTCACAAGCAATTTTAATGTTACTTCTAAAGTTCATCCGAGTCTAACAAAAGTTTTTTGTATTCTATATATAAAAAGCAGCAAAAGTTAACTTTCATCTATTAGATGAAACCTGGATTGTATCTACAAAAGTAGTACGTTTTATTGTTTTCCTTAATATCATTATTATCATCATCTAATCTTATTTTATCTCGTATTTGAAAATATGCAGCTCGTTTTGTTTATTTCTCAGAGACCCAGAAGTTGGTTCATAATTGTTCGCAATATCACATCATTTCATTTCACCCCTTTAAAATCCATAATTATTAGGACGAAAACAATTTTTATTATCTAACTCCATTTACAGTATCATCAACGGTTAACGTTTTTGTTTATAATAATAATAATCTATTAATTCCAGATACATCGAATTATCATGTTAAAACACTTTCGAATTTTTTGTGTAGGAATAAAGTTTTAGGTAAATATTATTATATTTAGGCATATTTCTCTGAAAATTATTCGATGACCGGGTATACCAGTTCTGTCGAAACAAAGTCTCATCTATGAGTTCTCTAGTAACATAATCTCGGTTTTACATACTAAATTGGTTGCATATGAACAGCTAAACTTCCTAATGAGTCGAATAATTTCCATCAGATAATGTAGTATTTGTGGAGTTCTAGTGGTCCTGAAATATGATTTAGAGATTAATCATGTTCAGGAAATAATAACCTTGTCTGTTGACAAAACAAGTGTATCTTGAAAACAAAATGTGTTTTGTATTGTTCACAGTAAATTTGTAATAATTAATAATAAGAGGAACCTGAAGCTCATGCAAATAAATGATGTGATGCTGATTTGGTTAACATTGATCTCTCAACTGTGAAGATATCGTGATAATTTCCGGTTAAATCGATATAAAAGAGCTCGAGTTTCTAATATTCTTTGTAGTCAATGTAGTAAGATTTTAACATTTATGATTAAAGCACCGTAAAATGCACTATTTATTAATAGGAAATGGTAATGTAATCTGGTTGGTGAAAAATTTTTATTTTACAAAACAAAGATTCTTGATTATTTATAATATTACAAGATGCTATTTCTGAGAGTTTCCAAAAAATGTAAAATTGAGTACACTATTACCAGTATATTTTGCATTCTCATGCAAAACATCTCAGAAAATATGACATTGACGAGCGTCCGATAAAAATAGTATACTATGTATATTCGAGTCGTTATGTCGTGTGTCCTACTGATGCCGACAGATATAAGTAGTATGTATCATCAAGGGAAAGTGAAATGATTGGTGTCAGAAGGTTAGGAAGATCGAAGAAAAGAGAATGAGAACAAGGAATAATTGGTGTGAAAACGAAGGAACAATCATATCCAAGACATTTGATTGACATTTTGTAAATAAAGTATTTATTGTATGGTTCTTGGATTTTACCAGGATGTACTGTAATTTTGTATTCAAATACATTACGGTTATAAACTAAATACTAATGAATTAAGTTATCGGTATCATTGAAAAGTTTATAAATAAGAGAATACATTTAAAAAAATATACCCTTGAGATAGAAAGTTTCTTTGGCTAGTTACAAATGGTTTGTCATAAATTCACACAAATAAATCATAATCCAAACTGAATAAAGTATGGCCAAGGATTTAATAAGTTTTATTCATATCAACTCTATTTCATGTGTTAGTCAAGTGTGTAAGTTTAGAACTCTCCTAACATTTGTCGGATATATGTTAACTTAGTACTCATATGAACCCAACATATATACCGTAATGAATAGCATAGATGCCCTATGTTTCATAGAATATGAAAAATATTATGAACTGATATTTAACTGAGTCGTAGTAAGAGTTACCTTATGCTGTAGGACTGAACAATCTAATTCATTTAGTTTCAATCTTATTTTTTTCTGTATTGAATCTAATCTTCAGAACTGCATGTCCATTGTAATTATTTGAACAAGATTTATTGTTCATAACTTTCTTATGTTACAATTTCATGAACAATAAATTACATATAGATAATCAACAATTTGTTATCAATTGATTGATTATTATTTATGAATTAAACATTAACCGGATGTTTTGTAAAGATGTCTCTTATCTAGTTTGTAAGTTATGATAACAGATTATTTCAGATGAGAAGGATTTTGTAAATTGTTGACTTACATGTCAAATTAACTTCAGTTGAATAATCATTGACAACTAAGGAGTAGTATATATAGTACAGTCATCCATAGTTTTGTTTCACATTCCTTTCATTTGTTCTGGTTTATAACTGGTCAATACATGTTACTGATGATAATCTAATACTTATTAAAGAATAATGATTAAATGAATTAAATTTTATATGACTGACAGTAGTATATGTGCTATGGTATGAAACACCTTTGTTGTTTTTTTCTATTTCCATTAGTAAAACCAGTTGTTAATATTTTCTTCATATAGATATTTACATTAGATTAAGTTATAAAAAGAAAAACACACATTATTTCTAGTTCACATTCACCTTATTTTCTGACACTTAACTATACCCATGAACCATTACCATGAAGTATATATATATATGTATATTCCCTAAATATAACCAGTGCAATATAAGTCAATCAATTTTGTATTTTATAATCAAACTTTTGGAGAAAAAAAAAGAAGAAAGATAGCAATTCTTTCCTTAATCAAATATGATCATAAAAATTCAAGTTTCACTTTTCTTTTTCTTTTTAAAAAAAGATAGTGATTAGCTAATTTTATGAAGTCTTCACAATTACCCCTTAACACTACAACACTATAATTTAAATCATTCGGTTTTGTTATTATTCAATTGTAACTCATATTATATATTGTTACATTATTAGTGAGTGAATTGATTGAGGAAAAAAAAATTTTGGTTGGTGATAAAATTGGTCTATCCAAGTTAGAAAAAAATTAAAATGAAATTTATTAATAATTTTGATTAGAAAATTATTTAAAAATTGTTTATAAAACAAAAAAATTTAATTTATCTTAGAATGAAGTAAATTTAATTAAGTCGCAATCATTAATTTTTTGTGTGTTTTTCATTACATTTTTATTAAAATAAAAAAAATATTTGAAAACATATTTGTATTTCTATTGAATGAGTTAGGTTTTTAAGACAAAACATGATAGATTAATAATAACAATAATAATATTAATAATAGCAAGCAAAGATGGATAGGGGCTAGCAGTGAAATCCAGGATGCTTGTTTCGTCCTATTCGAGACTCGCCAGCCGGATGTAATCGTACTGGGTTCGAGTCCCAGAGTGAACATCAATTCTGACATGCAAATACATCCAGCTGACAAGTTTCAAATAGAACGAAAAACGCGTCAAACTGGATTCTACTGCTAGCTACCATCCATTTTTGCTTATAATGCTTGCGAATTAAGGCTATACCGAGGCAATACGCACTGCATGCATATATGGCCAATAAGAGACTGATCAATTGCAACCCCAAATGTCAGTGGGAAGATTCAACTAAACAATTCCAAGTTGAATAATAATATTAAAAGTTTCTTCGCCAAACTTTATTGTGAGAAACAGTTATAAGTATGTAGATGTGTGAAAATTAATAAAATCAATCTAGGGAATTTCTGAATTTAACAATAAAAATGATGAATTATTTTGTGCTATTGATCTACATTAATGGAAATTGATTGTAAGTTGATAAGTGAAATTTTAGCGTTAAAATTAATAAAAGCTAATATGACAATATAAATCAATAAATCAGTATAAGAAATTGGCTAATATATAGATAAATAAAAATTATAATGTACTGAAAAACAGAATATATGAGAAATCAATTTGAATGTATCTATGGTGAAAACTGGGTACCGATGAGGTAAAAAGAATTGATGGGATCATTTGTTAAGTTAACCATAATTAAAAAAATGAATGTAAATACTGCAATTACTTAAAACAGAACACTGTGGTTGACACCTAATATTCCTATAGTATTTGACAAACCTTAGGTACAAGTTAGAATATAATTTAAGAAATTGGAAGTATATGACCACCATCTAAATGAAGTCTTATTTTTTTGATGAGTTACAAGAAAAGAAAATATTTTTTTCAGTTTAGTCCGATTTTTACTAGTATTAAACATCCTAGTCTGTATTTTAGCGAGACCGAATTATAATATGCAACCTGCAATGATTAACTGATATTTGTGATGTATGCATGTATATAGTAGGCGTATGTGGTATCAAACGTGCATTGTTGAAAAAAAACACAAAGGAAATGTAGTTTTGATAATAGTCATGCTGGACAATTTCGGTTGAGCAGAATGACCGTTTCCTAATAACATTGTTAGATTAAGAAACAGCTTATTTCTTGTTTGCCGTTGTCATCATGTCAAGCTTCATGACATTTAAACTGAAAAAATGTAAAAGTGATATTTTGTGACATTAAATATGAGACAAAAATATAATTAGATATTTGGGGGTTATTTTGACTTCTTGAATGTTCTTCAACAGTTGTAAACTGAAAAGTTTAAAACAAGTTTCATTGGAGGAAATTCTAAACTGAATTTTCAATTGCAGCAAATACTTCAAACATTGGACCTCATCAGGTTTGAGTGTCAATTAAGTTCAGATATTCATGAATGAATTACGAATTTTCATTATTTACATCACCAACGAACCAGATTTCATTACGGATACTACATGATAGACCTAAAATTAATACCACGTCTCTCAGCGGTGACTTTCGATAAAAAATCTCGATTCATCAAAATTTATCTGGAAAGCCTACTTAACCTCAGAATATCACCCAGTGGAATCAAAGAAAAATCGTTTAATTTAACATATCAAAAACATAAAAACTCCTTATGATTTTGACACCCATTGTAATCGTTGACGCTCACAAACCAGTAAAGCTAATCAATTTCATTTTATCCAGACCAAAACATAGAACACTGAGAAATCCTGTCTGTAAGTCTATGGTTTTGTATTAGTTTTTTTATGGTTATACAGTTTTGATGGACTATCTGTTGATTCTAAAATTTATTCCAGATTGATTAATACCTGCATAGTTCAAATTGTGACAAATGATAAACATTATTGTGAAAATTTAATTGTTTATTTAAACACATAAATATTGGTACAAGGGGGCACCAGATACATATGCGCCTCACAAATCTCATTTCATTTGTGTGAGCGCTGTGATACTGCCCGGGTGCCCAAACTGAAGCAGGTGGTTTTCTTAGGGGGCCACACCCGGAGCCTTTGACCTAAAGGTCTGATTCACAAGGCAGTAGAGCATCGTGAGGAGATGTGGTCCCATGGTAACCCGTGACCAACGATTGATTCATACTCCATTTGTTCCCTCAGGATCCTGGAGCCCATATGCACCATTGGTTTGGAATCAGGGTTTTCCAACTCCCCTAGGTGGACTCACAGTGTCCACCAACCCGGTTAAAGCGCCGGACATTCGCTTTTCGTCCTCTCAATTTCCTAGACAACACCCCCGCCACTGTGAGAAGGCAGTGAGTAGGACTTCCCTGGTAGAGGCTATATACGTGTGGCGATGTGAAAGCATTTCGAGAGAAAGAGCTGACTCTCCCCACTCTCGGGTAAATATTCATCAACTACTTCTCTCTATTTCAAGTAAAACAAGTAGCCATTGTATGAAAATAAAGTTTTTTTTTTCAAGTACAAAACTTGAAGATTTAATTATTTTCAGTACAAATTGTTTTTCATTAAAAAATCATGCTACTTTTAAACATTTAATATTTCGGTACATTTTATATCTGATCAATGTTTTAGGTCTTATTTTTCCACTATACCAATTGTGTATTCAATCTATAAAATTAAAAAGTCTCTGTTACTTCATCTTTCTAACGATATAATGAAATGATGTATTAGCTGAATTCTGTTAATGTTTTATTTTATTGGGTTTAGTAATTTTAGATTTACATTATTAATTTCATTTAAAGTTCTGATCAATATTAAATTGTGATTTCTACCTTTATAAAATTACATTTTGACTACTGTAAAAGTTTACAAAAAACTAATCCACTTGTCAATCAATATTTAAACAAGAAATAACACCTAATACTCTTTTGTTGAAGTTCCGATTTTCGTTATCTTAGACAATTGAATATTATCTAAGTTTGTTTTAGTATAATCAGATGAAATTTATATTATCATCATAAATGAATGATATATGTAATGTTTTTAAAAAAATTTTAAAATCTTATCGGCATGAATTTGACAGGTACACAGATGACCAAAATTGTAGAAACGGAAATATACATAGAAGAATTTATATATTTTATTTGTCAAGATAAAATAGCAGCTTGAAAATACTTTATAAATTCAAGATAAGTTGAAGATAAGTTTTTGTATGTTTGTAGAGTGAATAATTTTCTACTCCGTCGATCAATGCAATGCACTGTGGAAATGCTTATGACGTTTGGTTCACAATAAGTTCATAATCTTCATTTTAACAGAATACTGACTGATGAAATTCCTCTATGATAGTTCTGACTATTACTTAAAATAGTATTTTTTTAAATGCAACATCAAAAACACCACTTTTGATGATTAGTAAGGTTCTTAGAGGAGTACCAGTAATATTAAGTATGTAAATTAAAATAACGGTTTTCTGTAAAACGAACATTCTAAAATACAATTGAAAGTTGCTGAAAACTTATGAATGGTTTTATGTGACAACACTTTAATTAATATTAGGCAACATACCCAACTGTGAATTTTAGTATCCATAAAGTTGGGGGCCATGTTTCAGTTATATTACAAAAACAGGCAATTAGTCAGTAGTTTTTAGACTTACGTTTAAAACATTTCAGCAAACGTTCAATCAACATTTAAATAATTTAAAGTGATATCACGAATGGACGACTGTAAGACCTGGGAAACCTGAAAGCACTAGTGTTTAATAGTGACTAGTTTCAAGATGAATTTCCTGAACTTCTAGTGATAAACCGTGGCCAGTGGAGCTCAACCGTGTCTGTTAGGAGGCAGTTACTCACTATGGACAATGGTGGACGGTTGGTTGATATCGTAGATTGGTTGAAGTTAGACATTAACATCGTTGGATGCCAGATCAGTGGTCTAGAGGTTAAGGGTTCGCTCGCGAAACCGAAGGTCCTGGGTTCGAGTCGAGGTGTCGTGAATGTGTGAATGATATTAATTATTTATTTAAATAAGCTATCGAGAGTCTGCATTTCGGAAAATTTATTCAAATCAACATCAATTCGGAAATAGCAAATCGAACTTCATTCGATCGCTTTATCATGTCAAAGTCTTGATTAAATGCCCATATAATAGAGAAGCGGATGAACAACGGATTTGTTATTAACTGGGGAGTATTCGTTAAATAACAATAATTTGGGTAAATCACTGATCGACTTATGAAATACAAAACCTAAACATCTTATAAATATATCATTGCCCTTCGTTTTTCTTAAAGCGTAAACCAGAGTTGATGTTTAATATAAGATTCCATCTTTTCAATAAAACGTGTGACATGGTAGCAATATCGGAGCACTCTGCAAGGGATACCTATGTCAACTACGACTGAACAGCATTCAGTCAAAATAACAGTAACATGATAATATAAACCACTACATATTGAATTATTTTTGGTAGTGTTATCTTCTCCTAGCAGTCTGTTTTTATAGGAAATAATCATTAACATTTTAGTAGAGATCATCTGAGGCTTACTGATAAAATCAGCGACCTGTATTATGTATCTTCCCATCATTTCGAAATTTAAATAATGTCATTAAGTCGTAAGTACTCCATGGTTATGGGAATATATTTAGGGAGTATACCTTAATTGTTTGGAAAACACTAGTTTTTTCCGAGAAAGTATGAGCATTCAGTGTGTTATGTTTATTATTTTTTTAATAAAGATGGTTAAATGATGGTTGAACATTTATATATTTCTATCTGATAATGTTTCTGAATTATTTTCAAATTATGATTTTAAACTATAATCATTGGTAGTAGCAAATAACATGCCTGTTACTAAGAATCTTAAAGAAACAGGAACCAATCCATTTTTTTCTATGTACCTTCATAGAGTTAATTTTTATTTGACACCCTTTATTTCAAATTTTCTCATTTAAATGATTGACTAAATTTCCCATTTGGTTTAATTTTTTGCTCCATTTGTTTTTGGGGAATTTTTTTTCATTTTCAAATTATGCGTTGTATATGAAAGACAAAAAAAAAAGAAAAGAAGACGATTGTTACAGTTGACTTGATTGATGAAAATTTTTCAGGAAAAAGACCAAATTATTGCAAGTAGTCAAAATAAATGAAACAAGCATAGAAATTATATTAAATGTATGCAAAATGTGGATTTTATTTAACATATACCTCAAATCTGGTAGAATTAACATAAATGTTATAATGTTTTTAACGTGTTTTACTCATAAATAACAAACATGACTTTGAATCTTGGTTTATAATAATTCATGAAAGTCTGTCAGTTGTGATATGATATTTGTTTCATACACACTTGAGTACATAACATTTTATGGCTACCAAGGCAATCTCACATTATCCAGGCATAAAACGTAGCATTTTTGGATCAAGATATTTAGAGATTTAACTAATCTGAAAAATGTAGTTCAGTATGACACATTACAAAAAATTCCTGTCCTTATTTAATAGATTAATTTAAAACAGCGTTAAATAAGAGGTTAGTTAATAAACAACAGAAGGATACTACATAATTTAAAATTGATCAGCAACCTACCATGCTGCAAACTGTAGTTTCATGTACCTAGGTTTGAGCTGCACATTTTATGATTGATGTTCTCTGTTATTATTTTAGTAATCAGATCAGATTAATTGAATCAGTGCATGAACCTTCAGATTTGTGGTTGAAAGTCTAGTTGGTAATCCATGAGTCTATTTACTTTAGGAACTAGTGAAACCTTGTAAATCCCTAATAAATTAATAAGAAATAAGTGATTTAAGCGGGTCAGTTTGCGCTTCAACACTTAAATGGTTGACAAATGGATACCCGAATTATAAATTTAAAAATGATGTAAACTGTATGATTATATGGTAACAAGGATGACTATTTACAGCGAGTTTCCAACATGCACATACATACGTTTGAGTAATAGACTACTTAAGGTTCAAAACAAGTATTTTTGGACCTCTTTAATCATAAATTTGCTAGTAATGATATGATATGTTTAATAGTTGTTTAAGCTGATATTTCTAACTAACTAGTTCTACCTAAAATATTGCTCGTTTTAGTTTGGAAAACTCAAGTATTTAAAACAAACTTGTATTTAATGTCACTAACAATAAAAGTATGTGTAAGCATAAAGCTGTGGTGATAGACGGATATATTGAAATCATAAATCCATCTAGCACTGAAAAGCTGGTGTCTCTGGACGACTTTTTTGTTATAGTATGGAACTACAAGACAGTGCATACTCACAATCTCGCAATGGGGACTCAAGTCTGGACCTTCGATCTCACGCAAGGACGCTTAACCTCAAGACCACTATGTCGACATCGAACGATGTTATTCTCGAACTTTAATTAATTTACAACGTTTCGTGACGATCTTTCATCGTCTTCGGCGGGTAACTGCCTCATACCCGACACGGTTGAAGTCCACTAGTCACAGCTTGTGCATGAAAGTTGTCACTATGGTGAATATTTCCGCTGTTCATCTTACAGACTTCAATAAGTACATCAGGG
Organism: Schistosoma mansoni; assembly: GCF_000237925.1. Taxonomy (NCBI): domain Eukaryota; kingdom Metazoa; phylum Platyhelminthes; class Trematoda; order Strigeidida; family Schistosomatidae; genus Schistosoma; species Schistosoma mansoni. The sequence goes on along the minus strand of NW_017385987.1, from coordinate 1,891,635 downwards.
ATCGTTCAGTTTTTTCAATAAATTTCATACCTTAAAGTGAAGTATCATCTCTTTCTGATCAAAACAGAAAGCTGTTTATTGTACAGTATGATTATCAGAATGATTCTTAACCAAGAGGGTCAATTAATCATACTAGATTTCCGGAGTATATTTTAATTAGTTTTTTATTTTAAAAAGTGTAAACTATTACCATTTTCAATTCAAAAACAGTTTCTGACTATTATCTTCTATATCATACTTAAGTTACAATCAAATGATTCGTTATGTTTCTACTTTTGTTGATAGACTATGTAAATTGAAGGTTTCTAACTAAATTTACTTTCCTTTTTTTACAAAATGTAAACAGAAAATTGTTGTTCTATGCAAATTACCTATTTTGTTTTAATGGGAACAGTTGAAAAAAAGAAAAATTCGGACAGAAAAAAAAGAAATTTGAAAGGGATTACAATTTTTAAAAAAATTTATTTTTTTTTCACTTTCAGTATTCAGTTCAAGTGAAGAAATTAGTTTTTTTTAATTGTATTATCCCCTTTGTTTATGTTATGTTTATATAACTATGATGTATACGGTGTTGTTCATTTTATTCCTCGTTTAATAGACAATAACCAGACAACCATTTGTTATATCATTGTTTCCTTTCATATATATTGATTACTAACATCAGGAAAACGCAAACGAATGATTAATTTTACTCTCAGGTGAATAATATTCTTACTTAAAGTACTTTATGATTACGTTACTAATTAGGGCTCTCATGATTCCATGTGTATGAATATACTTAAAGTAAATAAATGATTAATGTGTCTAATTATATTATGAACGCTGAAATATGTTTGCATCACTTTTATTGAAAAAAAATTACTATCATTAATGGGGATGAGAAAAAAAGGAGACATCTGAACTGTGGGTAAAAGAAGTATTTACATAGTATAAATTGTTTTTATTTATCACATGAAAGAATTAATTGAATATATATCATAAAACGACGAGACTATAATTTATGGACGAGCCAGTCAGAAGCATTTGAGGGATTTCAAGGTCACGGCGCCGATCTAAGTACCTGATGCTTATGTACGATCGGTTCACAGAGGATTTTAGAGAAGACGTGACAATTAAGCGTCTACAGTAAATAGGACTACTAAGAGCTTCCTTTATTTGTAATTGCGGTAATCAAATGACATGTAGACCATGTGCAGACTACCATGATTTTGTCTTTCGATGTAATGTATGTTGGAGGAAGAAGTCTCCTAGAATAGTAACTTTTTTCGCTAGATCCAGAATGAGACCAAGGCAAATTATAATAATTGCTGTGAACTGTATGATAAATGTACCAGTAACATTGGCTGCAATATTCGTAGATGTTACTGAAGCATAATAAAAACAACAAACTTACACAAGGGGAGTACACATAAACAATATTGAAGCTATGTGGTGGAAATAGTTTCTGCTACCTTATTATGGCTTTGGAGACCGACTGTTATGGTGTCATATGGATGAGTTTCTCTACCGTATGTATTACGATTTTAGAACCTTTGAACCTCTTTCTAACCTTGACAAGTTTCTGGACCATGTAAAAGAAGTGTTATTCCTTGGTTTTGTATAATATATTTCTACTCTATATTGACTATTTACTGATTAGCTAATATTTCTCAAGGTCACTTAAGATTCGTGTAAAGGTCATCCATAAATTATGGTCTAACTCATAAAACTTTAATTGATCTTTATTGTTCGTTGACTAACTGATAATCAGTTATGATTTACATTATCAATACTGATACTTGGACAAAATAAGTATGAAGTTATTTGAACTAAGTAATAGTGAAAAAGTTACTCCGTTTATCATCTATAGTTTAAAAATCATCACAAAATTTTTAGAACAAAAAGCGTATTATTTAGAACAGTTTTTAATAATTCTTCATGAAACTATAAAACAAAATATATTTATAAACCTTAATTTGATGTTTAATAATGTTTATATTAGGGGAGAGAGCTATGTAACTTTTGAGTGTATATATTGTTTTCAAAGTGCATATATTATTTAATATGGCCCATGATCTTTGTAGATCTTAATATATTTACGTCTAAGGGTAACAATGAATGTTTATGTTATGTTGCAAACAAATTAACCTGAAAACTACTTTTTATATTATCAGTATAGGGTTGTGGAGATTGTTGAGATCATGAACCGATCAGTGTTAAGTCAACATTGAAATACTGGCAGCACTGGTTGGCCGTTTTGTTGTATTACGGGATTCCTCGGCAGCGCGCATCCCAAATCTTGCAATGGGGAACCAAATCAGAGATATTCGGTCTTGTGCGCGAACGCTTAACTTCTAGACCACTGAGCCGGGATCCGATGGTAGTAACGTTTAACTTCAACCAACCCGAGATAATGTACGACAAACTTCCATCCTTCATCTCTTATATTAGGATGAAACGGTCGTCCAGTGGCTCCAGATTCCCAATGGTAGTCTAATGCTGATCAGTTTATGATCTCTATTTCGCACTGTTTTGCGTAGTAGATCATGCAGTTTATCTTAAACAAAACTCCTTAACCTTTTAACCATGTACTTTATTTAATGAATAATATGTGAGTTTATTCGAGATTAAAGTAAATCCTTTGTCGACTTCAATTAAAATTTTACTAATGTTTTGAGCAACAACTAGATTTCTTACTTCGTATAATATGCCTAAGATTGTCAAGATATGCTTTACAAGTAATGATGTGTGGTATATTAAAAATTAAGCTATGAATACATCATTTAGTACAGGTTCTTTGAAGTTACTCCACCAAGCTTTCTCAATTTCTGGAACTGAAAATAAACGCACATAATACTGATGATCAAGTAACCGACTGATTTCTTTTATAGTTATAATGACAGTTGATAACCATTAATACAATAATTAACATGTAAAATATCATATTTAACTGACATATTCATTGTTTCCGGGCAACCGAAGTGAAACTTCCAGGAATGGAATATTGTCTCTGTATCACTGAAGTAGTTTTCTTGGAATATCAGTAAGAAGTCCAAATAGTATCATCTAACACATAAGCTACATATATTTTTATGCGTATTATTTTGAAAATCACAGATCGAAAGCGTATTTTTATTTTCATTCACTCAAGAAAATGTATAAGCATTTTAAAGGAATTTGATAGATCATAGTCCATCTGAAATCATGGCTAAAGTGAAAGAATATTTTAAAACTTAATGTTTTGAATAAGTGATGACCGAAAAAAAGTCAGCTGAGAACATTATTCACAAAACTTCACCTGAACATTTCTTTTTTAGTATTTTACTTTTTTCATGAAGATCTGAAAATCAACTGTTGCATTAATGTTGTTAACCCTGTTTTAATAGTAGATTTTATTTTTACAGTTAGATCAAATATTTTCTATTTTTTTATTTGTTTCACATTAGATTCAAACAATATCCTGGGAGTGAAGAACTACTAAAAAAACAAATTCCTTTCTAGTTTCTGATGATAGTATTCTACAATATATTGCTAAAAACCTGGAATATTGGGTTTTATACTTCTATACATTTCTGTTCTATCCCGAAGAGAATTATGAATGGCAACTTTGAAAACTATCTATGGACCAATATGATATGTATATTTCCTATTATATGATTGCTAAGTAACTTAAGTATTCATATTCATGTTCCTTTTATTATGAGCTTTATTTTGACTCATATAGTATTATTATACGATTTACTATTCTTGAGTTATACCTAGTCTGTTGATTACTGTTCCCCCTATTCACAACCGCATTTGGCCGAATCTTGTACAAATGTTATTTTATATTTTATGGTACGACGTGGTCAGTTTGTTCGACATATAAACCCAATATGTTTGAGAATAATGATTGATTTTGCAGAAGCTGTTATTGGTGTTGCGGACTTAACTGGCTGGGCTAGGCAGAAAGCAGGACTGATAAGTTCTCAAGACTACTCATACAGCTTTTTGTGTATCATTGCTCTGATAGATAATTCACTCCTCTCTGATAGGCGATCTCATCATAATAAACATGGCACGCATTCAATCGATATAACAATTTCCCCCTAATCCATTTAGAAGTTGAGCACTTAATCGAATAAATAAGAGAGTGTTTAAAATAGCTTGATGAACGTTTGTTCTGACACATGAAATTTTACTCCAACAAAGCCATAATCAGAATGCATACACTATTTATTAAAAGTTATTCTAATGTTTAATTAATGCTTATTAGTACAATGTACAACACTTCTGATACAAGTTGATTGATGGTGATATATTACAAAAATGCACTGACAGTGAACTTTCCACGTGATGCTCGTATAAATGAAAGATCAAAATAGTCCTGCAGTCACCATTATTCACTAAACAAAATCTGAACTCATAATGTATTCATATATTGAAATTGTAATACATACATTTATCCTTTAATTGACATAAGAAATTATAATGCTATTGAATGATAACAGATATTTTCTTAGAAATAATTCATACCTGAAATATTACCTTGGAAATTAATGAATCCAACTGACACAACTAAAGTGTTTATCTATGATAAACTACTTGATATATGAACTGATCTTACATTCAAGCTAGATAAATAAGACGAGATTTGTTTTTCACAAAATATATTTGATAGAAATAGATAACTCGTAATGTTAAGAAGAAAAAAACGAAACAGTGTCTTTAACCTAAATTAGTCTGACCTTTATCTGATTTTGAAGCAAAAAAATATCTCAGCAGGAGATACTATAGGTAACAACTATTTAGTATCAGCAAGAATGTCCTCATCATTAGAATAATATGTATATAATCTGATGAAGGTGAAAATAAGTTCAAGAACCGTTTTTTGTTCACGGATATTGATAGATAATCCTACTTATATTTGACACGTAAATTAACTCTATAGTGATTCTTTTCTAAAACCGAAATTATTTTCTAAAGCCTAAAAAATATCTCCCTGACTTCATTTTCTTTATTTTGCAAATAATCTCCCTATATTTTATACATCAATGACTCTAAGTATGCGATTAGGTAACAGGTAAGTCAATCCTATGGTCTGGTACTTATTAATATGTTTACACTTCAAAACCAGGTGACTAGGTTTTAAGATATGAAAAGTTAAATAGCGATACAGTTCACCTCATTTTGGTTTTCATGAACATTTGCTAATTTAAAATCTATCTATTAAAGACCTCTTATAACAAGTGGCGTCATTTTAGCTAATAAAATCACTTATTGAAACTATGTGACCCTATTCTGCCTATAGCCCTTCTAGGGTTACTGTCAGTCCCAAGCCCGGGTAAAGAAGGAGGGTTGGCAACACCATCCCGTAGAAAACAAGAGTGCTAAAAAATTGCTAACCAGAATAAACCATTTAAACTCTCCTCTGGTAGTTAAAGGATCTTCAATTGAGAAGTTGTGACGCCCCATGATGAAAGCCAAAATCCTTCGAAAGTCACTAGCCTGAAGACACGTCTAACAACTAGAGCAACAGTTAACATAAGTAAATGGAACGTCCGCGCAATGTAGTAAACCGAGAGGACTATTCAAACAGCTGCGGAAGTAAGAAGATACAACCTGGCGGTGCTCGAAATAAGTGAACCGCCCTAGAGACAAGCTGGACAGAAAAGACTAGATTCGCGAAGGATGCTATTGTATTCTGGTCATAAAGATAAAAGTGTTTCTTATAAACACAGAGGGGTTGCACTAATGCTATCCAGAGTAGCATGAAAAGCACTTATAAGGAATGGGCCTCTGTCGAAACCGTGGGCAAGATTCAAGACAGGAAGGACAAGAGGACAGTAAATAACAACGGCCGAACAAGAACAGAGAAGGCCAACGTATACGCCGAATACACAGAAGAGAACAAGAGCGTAAAGAGAAGCATTAAAATTGACAAGCAGAAATACTTGGAAAACCTAGCAATGACAGCGGAAAAAGCTACAACAGAATGAAATACGAGACAACTTTATGATGTAATGGAGAAAGTAGTAGGGAAATATAATAAACCCGAGAGGCCGGTCAAGGACAAAGAAGGCGCACCAATCACCAAAATTCGAGGACCAAGGGAAAGATGGGTAGAACACTTTGAGGAACTCTTGAATAAACCAGCTCGGATGAACCCACTGGACATCGAAGCAGCACACACAGACACCCTATAGTTGTTGCCCTAACAACAATCGAAGGAATCAACATGACCACCAGACAAATCATGTGTGGCAAAGCAATAGAGCCAGACAACGTACCAGCTGAAGCACTGAAGTCGGTTATAGAACTAACTTCAACGATACTTCGCATTCTATTCAGAATGATTTGGAAGGGGGAACAAGTGTCCACAGATTGAATTGAAGAATACCTCATCCAGATATCAGAGTAAGGAGATCTCGACAAGTATGAAAACTATAGAAGAATAACACTGATATCAATACCAGGAAACGTTTTCAACAGAGCGTCGTTGAACCGGATGAAAGACTCAATAGGCGCCCAACTTTGAGATTCCGTAAGGACCGGTAATGCACAGAGCAAATTGCGACACTAAGTAACGTTTTTAAACAATCAAACTTCTACACCTCAGAAAAAACATGTAATAAAATGGACAGCTTGAATGCAGCTAGACGATTTGGATTTCGTAGATGACCTAGCTCTTTCATCACATACACAGCTACAAATGCAGGTGAAGACAGTCCGTGTAACAGTAGCCTCTGATGCAATAGACACCGGCATTCACAAGGGAAAAGCAAGATCATAAAATACAACAGGTCGAACACCAAACCATTCACACTTTATGGTGAAGATCTGGGAGTGGTGGAAAGCATTACGATAAACATAGAGGATTTGATGCAAGTGTAAAGCCACGGATTGGGAAGGCTGGGCAACATTCCTACAGTGAGGAGCACATGGAACTCAAAACAATTGTCAGCCAACGTCAAACTCAGAGTCTTCAATACGAACGTCAAGACTTTCATTGTACGGAGCTGAAACTCGGAGAACTACTACAACCATCATCAAAAGTGTGCAGGTATTTATAGACACTCTGTTAGTGATTACCTCTCCTCTAATACTTACACCTGTGATTATATCTATACACACTACTGATATTACAGGGACATGAAATCTTTGGCAACCGTCTCTGCTCATCAGGCTTACTCAACTTCCCTTACTGATATTCGTTAATTTGATTAGTATATATAAAGTCTCTCCAAATTAGCAAGGCCTAAAACAATCATACAAATACACTATCACAAATTATCACAATAAATTTGTTGTTGTTTTCCAGTGCTTTCTGTTTTCACTTTCTTCTCAATTCATGAATAATTCTAATTACCCCATCAATTACTTTACGCTCATCAGCCATTCTAAAACTACGTTCCAGTTCATCTAATAAAAAGTACATCTTCCCAACTATTACTTAACATCACTACAATTCCCATAATAAACGTTCTTTCAAATAATTTACAGTCCTATCTATGTTACACTCATTTCCATATCAACTTTGACATGCCGTTAAATCTAGATGCCTTCTGTAATTAATTATAGAACGTCATTTACTCGTTATAATAACGATACGGATCAACGTAAATGAATATACACCATTTAGCAAACTAATTTCGTAGTTTTCATCAAGCTATAGAACTTTAATTTTACCTTAACACTTTATCAAACATCTTCAAAGACAACTATATTTTGCTTAAGAGAAGACTGTGAACTTTAATAATTCGTGGAATAAGATGTTACCCAAAAATCTAGAGTTCATAAGCTCTTGGAAAAAGACTACGCTTAACTGAAAGAATTTCTAAATATTAGAGGATAATATTATAAGATAATGAATGCTACTCGCTTTCCAGTTTAAATATAAACTTGCGACTGACTGTCAGTATAAGAGCAATTTACTCAGAATACACAAATGTCAACAGAGGCTAATCACGTGAAATTCTTGAAATCAACCAAAAATTGGTGATTCAAAGGTAAAAAGTAGTAGCGCTCATAATAAAATAAAATAAATTCTTTTATTTGTGGGGAGACAAAAAAATGTTGCCATGCAGTTATGTTTTCGTTTGAATGTGAAAAATTTCATCCTTTAATATTTGCATAAAACATAATTTAATTATTGTATCACTATGGAAATTACAATGTCTTCGAGATAGATACTGTTCATCAGTATATTTTCATTTTGGAGTAAATGTTCCTCAACCTGTGATATAAATCATACATATTTTCTGTAATATCACTTCCTTAGAGATTACTTATATAAACTGGAATATATTATATACTTGTCATACGATACAACACACTATACAACAAGTTGTATTGAGTTCTTTCTAGTATATTGATTTGACACCGATATTCATTCATTTTGATTGTCATAAACAATGAAATCAATCAAATGAATACTAAGTTGAAAATGTTTAGGCTTTTGTTTTAGTATCATAAAAATTATTGCAAAAGAAAGATTGTTTTGCATAAATTAACGATGAGCGGCTGAATGAAAATGATTGATTTCCTTATATATTCAAATTATTAGTCTAAAGGGAAATAAAACATCAATGCGACATAGTAAGAGATGTATTCATTTTATTATTTCCTGTTATCCAGATGAATCCAGATAGATTCAATTACATATTTGTTGATGTTAGTACAATATTTAAAATATATTATCATATTGATCTGATGAGACACATATTGACCAGGTTTTGGAAAGCAAATTATTGTGAAGGGAAATTCCTTCAAAAATCTAATTGTTTCATCTAGCATTTACGAGGTTCCAATGAAACAATATGTTTTCAAATATATTGCGGTGTTTGTGGAAATTTCGAATTTAAAACTCATGGTCCAACAGCACCCGTAGAAACCTTCTTAATAAGTCAGTTAATTAGAAGAGATAAATATTCCTATTGAGTTAAGAGATTACTGCTTATGTGATATTCTAAAAGGTGAATAGTATCGAATACCTCCACCGTGAAGTTCAAACAACAACATAAAACTCATGAATGTATCAGATGAGAATTACAGTTCAGTTTTGGAGTACTCATCTGACACTCTAAAACCTTGAGTGAGTAGAAAATCAATTAAAAGTCATAGTTATTTTCCATTTTAACTCAAGCTGAAATAAAGTGGAATAAAATCAGTTTACTGGTTCGGAAGAGAAACTATAAATGCATTGATGCAGTGCATGAAGTAAACACGCCAAAATTATTGTAATTGAAATTAGGTGAGTTTCATAACATAATTTTACGTCACTACGAAAATGCTGAACAAAACAATTGTGAATTTAATGTTCATATTTGCGAAATTGTCAGTCGATTGCACAGGAAACTGATACATACGTCCACCTGCTAAAGTTACCACATCACATTAGCACAGAGAGATAAAATTTCAAAAATAAATCTCAAAGTAGTAAATACAAAGAAGAATGAAAAAGTCTCATTTAGTATCAGCAGTAAAGGAAAGAATAGGCATAGAAAGAAATACAATTATAAGGAAAATTCAGGGCTCAGGATCTAAATGATGACAGAAAATTGAATACATCTGTACCGACATCAACGATTCAGAGTCATATCACCCAAGGTCCTAGATAACTGGTTATGATAGTCATGTGGATCCTTACCAGGTGATCTGCACTATCTGCATGGCCTAGTTAACTGTTTGTGACTTCATGGCTCAATAGAGTAATCCTATGTTTTGGTTTGGCAGAACACAGTACGCAAGATCACCAATCATACATCCTTGATAATTTATCAACTCATGATGGCTTAATTTTAGCACAGTGTTGATACGATTTTCACATATGGTTGATGTGGAAAGCCGAACTGGATTTTACTATGAATATCAAGTGTTCTGATCAGAAAGAATTATTTTTACTTATGTAGGTCTATTAATACAACATGTCGTACGAGTGTATTATATCTCAGGAGATAAACAGTACTGCAATAGATTTCTTTAAGGATAAAAAACAATACTAAAATTATGGTCTTTTCATTTTCAAGTTTTGCGCTGACAATAAGTTATTTTTGAGTGTTTACTTTTGATTTCAGTTCAAAATAGTTTATGATCAAATTACAACTAATTGTTTGCCATTGTAATATACTTATCATCTGTGGTCAGCAAAATGTAACCAATATAAGACATAATACATTATAGCTGGGTTGTCAGATTTTACTCTCTTGTTCTCTATCAGTGTCTATTCAAATTTTTTGAATAAATATAATTTTTGCAGTCTTCATTGTTGACAACGTTGATAAGGAATATTTCTAAAGGTGTTTGGTATTTGAGAAAACTTTTGTTAATAGATAATTTAAAAGGATGCAGCTTTATACATCATGGGAGAAATCATACTTCCTCTATGGTATCCCTTAAACGTTTATTTAGCAACTGTTCTACTTATCCCTAATTATTAAACACTTTATTTCAGCTACAAATGGAAAAAGAGAATTATAAACTTTTGTATTAACATGCACATAACCGATAATTCTACGCTTTTCCATAGCACCGATCATTTGATTTGTCGGGACAGTATCATTGTGACAATTATAAGTTACTGGAGGTTATTATTGCACGTTGTTTTGTTTCATTTCGAGCCAAAATCTTGTTTTTTGTGAATTGCAGTGTTATGTTCAAATAACCATTGTTGTCGTGTGCGAGACAGTTATCCATCCCGAGCAATGTTAAGGGTTGAGAAATATTGTGGAATTATTGAAGTTGAACATTAACACCATTATATTCAAGCTCAACGGGTTGAGGGTTAGGCGTTTAGGGGTGAGACCGAAATTCCTGCGTCTATTTTCAGCGTGGAGAGTCGTGGACATGCACTGACAAGAAGTCGCATACTAGAAAAAACCGGCGGCCTAGAGCTTCCAGGTTCTCAATAGTAGTTCAGCTAAGATAAGTTAGTGATTAAAAACTAATAAAATCATGTGCTTATATTTAGTATTATCATAAAACTCAATCCACTAATCTGCTTGCATCTTTTCATGGAAACTATTTAGTTTAAATGAAAGGCTGTTTCAGTGAAGACTTCTTACATGCATTTTCATACTTTAATGAGAAATCTCACGTTCGTCAAGTAGCTTGGGTGCACCTCTGCTATTTGAAAGAATCAGGTAGTTTGTGACGACGTTGACATTTTTCAGGCTTGTAGGGATCAACAGGTCACATTCAAAAATGAAGCTAAAGTTTATTGATTTTTCGGTGACTTGTATTGCTAAGGAATAACATGGAATTCTGAATACTGTTTTTGGTGTAACAGTTATAATTTAAATAATTACAGTCTGTACTCATTGAGATCTTGCTCTACTTCTTAATACTTAATACTTCGTAATCAGCTTAATAATTCAGACAAATCAAGATAATATTTTTACTGGTCATTAAGTTCCTGTGCAATAAAATTAATGAGACACACTCTTTTACATTTGAAAAATTATTTCCCATCTAATTAACTTATTCTTTGTAATGGAAAAATACCTATCGACTTTTATTTATATTTTAACTTGGTATTTTGGAAACGTCAATTTGAAGACAAGATTTCTCGGCCCAAAAATCTAACTCAAACTGATGTCATTGTACCGTAAAGTACCGTAAAGATATTCTATTTGATAACCGTGTTAACTATGTGCACATTACCATGGTCACAAGTGCTTATAAACATACTATGTATTATTTTACTGCAAAAGGATTATGATTGCTGCTAGAGAACACGTATTCACGTCCTGGATGCTTAAAATTCATTCTCATAAGACAACAAATTAGTATTTTTCTTTCTGTCACATGATGTGCATCAAGATATCTATTGTACTTCTCATGTTTAGTGAATGGTAACTAAACTATCTCATAGTCATATTAACATACTGAAAACAATTTAGGCCTGACATTTATTTGTGTTTTATGCTTAATTTCACTACACGTTTATTCTAAGTGTTATGATTTCCCTTATTACGACCTAGCCTCTCTTTTTGCTTAGCATTCTTGGACATTACTTTACTCGACAAGTCCCCAAATCAAATCACGATTGAACAGGGACGTAATTATATTCCAAATAATAAGTTTGGATGAAAGTAGGAATCACAATGAGAAAAACGTCAGTATATTTATAATTTTTACATAAGAAGACTCTAGAGTCTTTTCCAAGTATCTGTTAGCACTGATTGGTTATGAAACAGATAATCAGCGTTCCTCATCACAATCGTACATGGAATATGCTTTAAAACAATTTATGTCTCGCTGAAACCAAGTAAGCTGTTGATGATTTATGATCCTTATTTCTTTGTTGAGTTATAAACGTCTCAGAATGCCAGTGGTTTTAAGAAGGATTAAAACATGTAATTCTCTTTATTCGTATGGTTAGGCATTTAACACTGCCTTTGGAAATGTATCTTCCATTTACTTGGTTGCCCATTGAAACCTGGTTGTTCGGCTGCCTGTTTAGAATGACAACCTGACTTGTTAGCTTGCCTGGTGAATGGGAATGTATCTGAAAGATCAAATAAAGTTTCCTGATACCTGCATTCGTTTTCCCACTCAGCACGTTTATAACGAACAGTGAATCTATAGTATTTAAGTATCGAAAGGGTTTTCCGGACTAGCAAGTCTTCCTAGTTAGATGATTCATCATAAGACTTAAACACTGTCAATTTACCTACAGGGATATATAGTCTGTACCAGTTTGTACTGTACAAAATAAGGTATTCTCTCCCACTCCTATCCCATGTACTACTGTCATGGACAAATCCCATGTAGGAAGAAATGAGCATCCCGTATCTCACTGCTAGTTACAATCTATCCATTCTAAAACATGCACACTAGAGAATGTTACATTAGAGTATTACAGTCAGGCTACACAAATCCCAACATAACTAAACCAAATTCAGTCTTGAACATCAACAGTGAGACCCAAAAACTCTACTAATATCTACATGCTATTTCCTATGTCTTCAATTAGATGTGAGAAAGAGAAGAATATTTCGCTATCTAGTATTGCTAAACCACGAAAAATAGTATTACATTAGTAATATTCTAAACAGTAAATACGTTACCTGTCTTCAATTCCGGATGATTAGATTAATCACATTATTCATAAAATATATATAGATACAACAGACAAATGGTTCCACTATTATACGGAGACTTATGGAAACAATTTATTATTTTTGTGAAGTAAACAAAATGAACTATAGTAAAATAACTTAAATGAATAATAAATAAACATATGTGTCCTGTATTGCTGTGTTTACCTTTATGAACATAACTGTTCACTAACCTGCACAGCTTAACATATTGGCGTCATTTATTGTAAATATTGGATATATATATAATGGGCTATTAGAAGAAATTTAAAATAATCACAAACATTTTTTTACTGTAGCATAGTTGAAAATTACCATATTTAATTTTCTTCGGCAAGCTCATCTTTTTTGTAATTCCAGGTTCCCCATAATCTTATAAGTAATAAAACGAGAACACAAAACTGAAATATTACATACATATATAACAAAAAAGGAAGCTGATTTCTTTGGAAATTACCATTATTCAGTACGTAGGCATTTTTTTGTATCATTATAAAAAATTGAAGGAAAAAGACTACAAATATCAACAACTGCTCATTTGTATTACTGATTATTCCAACATTGCCAATTATACTGAGTATTAAAATAAATTTATGATAGTAATTAAACATGCTTTGTAATCTGTTATATGCAAACATTACAAATAGAAGTATACATATCTTAAAATAAAGTTTTTTTAAGGTCTTCCAAAAAATTTATATCTTCATCGAAGGGCTAATAGCAAGCTGAAATATTTCTGTAGTTTATTATAAAAACAATTGATAAGAATCAAAATAAGTGTATAAGTTTTTAAAAGACAATCTAGTTAGTTAGCATTTTGAACATGAACCGCTAATTTTTATCTGAAGAGAAGTGAGTTGAACCATTACAGCCTTATGTTACCTTTTATGGACAAAGAGAAGTCAATCGTTAGGTGATTTGAAGTGGTTGACAAACAACCCTGAACCCAGGTTTCGTACTGTTTGGTACTCTCCAATAAGGTGTAACAGCAATCTTGAGGAAACTAATACTATTAGGTGGATTTGATTGCTTCTCTGGTCGCCACAGAACCGTAGATGCTACAACTGAAGTGTTCGGGTTGACATCGACCCCATTAAGAACTGAGATGTATTTGCAACTGATTAATCACTGAGTAGTGACTAATGTATGAGATCTAATCCTCCAAGGAGCATTAGTTCCTTTAAGACTGCAGGTACATCTTACTAGCGAGTGTAAACAATACGAAATCTAGGTACAACGTATTCTGTTGACTACCTCCAAACACTTAGCGTCTGAACATATTGCGCGCGATCTCGAGTCGCTTACACTAATGGCCATAGTGCAACTTACTTCATAGAACTCGTTCAGCACAAAGAAAGCCTTGATAAAAGTGACATTGGTTATTACCCAGGACAAATCAATTTTGAGAAAAACAGTTAGTTATATATACATATATATATATACTGGAGTCGTATAACATCTCCTTTCTGCATATGTTTCTGATCCTTTCAGAAAATCGCTTTTGTGATTAACCCAGTTTTTTATTTCGTAATACTGGTGATCAGTTAGTCTGTTGGTGACTGCCTGTTCAATTTTTTAATTATGGGTGAAATTTGGAAATGTATTATCAATGTCAGTGTACTTTTCATATAAAATGAGTTCATAAAAAACAAACAGTAAGGTTTAATCACTCCAATTTATAGGATTTTATGTTTTAAATATATTCGACTAGGTTAACAATTATCAGGTTTACTGTTACTGCACACTTCATTGGGGGGTTATAAGGAATAAAAACCTATAGTTAACCAGTTAAACATCACCAAATATTCATATTGATGTTACCATACAGGATATTTGGAAAATGTCTGATATAATGGACCAAAAATGCGATTTTGCACTAATTTAAGTTTATTTATGCAGATTACAGACTCACTCATTTTGGTGTCCGTACGAAACTTACCATAGCGGTAATCAGGATTGAAAGTCGTTCCTTAAATTCCATTTGATCAGAAAATTTCGGATAATTGAACTTTTTTGTCAGGTCTTAAACGATATGATCAGTTTTACTAAGATTAATCATTTTGTGGACAGTTATGATCAAATCAATGGGACCAAATGTCTTCAGTACATAGAATAACTCAACTGTTATTTTGAATTTCATTCAACAATAAATAATTGTAGACTGATAATTTATCCCAAAGTTTAGGCTCAGGTTTAACGAAATTTTTACATTTTAATTAAATTTACTGTGTTCAGAATTTTCCGGCGTTTCCATGTGTATTTGCTGGATAATTGTTTCATATTAAGGAAACGATTACTAGGTAAGGATGGCAAATCGATTGATGAAGTACTGAGACTTCATCAGTTGAGATGGCTGGGACACGTGTTGCATCTGTCCAACCACCGACTGCCCCGACGTGCAATGTTTTATGGTGTAGGAGTAGGTTGGAAGAAAGCTAAGGGTGGCCAGACCAGAACGTGGCACAAATCCCTGAAGTCACTGACAAATGAACTGAGCCATGTTAGTAGGTGTAGACTACCTGTTTGGGATCCGCGAGATGATAGCAATTGATAGTTAGAGATTTCGAATGACATGGCTCAAAATCGTATGCAATGGCGAAGGTGCATTCACTCTTCGTATTCTACCGAATTCTAATCTTCTGAATTCTTCATGTCCCTTTCGTTTTACTCCGTCCAAATTTATTCCACTGTATTATACTCCTTGACTAACATCTTCGAACACTAATCTTACGGATCACTGCTTATACTTTTACTACCTCTACCACTATGGGATTTGAATCGACAACTGTATCTCTGTGCTAATATGGTATGGCGGCTCAAACTGATGTATGTAAGTAGGAAGTTCTACGTTGTGACTGACTGTCTGTTCCATATTAAAGGATAATTCTCACCAGGCACTTGAATTAAAGAACTGACTTTTACTAAATTTGCGTTTTTCATCTGGCTTGCCTGTCTATATTACACTGAATATTTCCATAGCAAACAGTGTTGAATAACTTCAACAGAAATTTAACTATGTTATTTTGTATTATCATTTCTCAAACCAGCTTTTAAAACTCATGTCGGTAGATTGCTAGTCGTGTCATGAAGACCCAATCGATGATTATGTCACTTGAATATTATACCTTTCACAAATTCACTTTTGTTAAACATTAGTTTAAATATTAAACACAGTGATGTTAATATGAGATAATTGTTTAACTGATATAGTATATATAATCATTTGTAAGATATATTTCCTTACTACATAAAATAAATTATAACATAACGAGCTGTATTTCAATAATTTACAGTTTATACATTACATCTACTTGATCTTCATATATGATTTAGTATTGCATTGATAGGACAACTTACGGGTACGACTATATGTAATCAAATCAATAAACATAGTTAACCCTTCTAATAAATTATGTCATTCGTCTAAAATAATATTTTTTTCTTTTTGAAAATAAACTTCATTGAAAGTTTCTAGGAATTGGAAAAAATTTTTATATTGGTGGGGTTTTTTTCTTTTCTCTTAATTTCATTTCGTTACAGATGAAAAAAAGTCAAAAAAATGTAGTTACACAGTTAATTGATAATCAACCTAATTATAACTATGTAAATTAAATATTAATTTATGAATTGTCAGGGAATTTTCTAATATAAGTTAGTTACAAATTATTAAAAGGATTATAAATAGAAAATACTGAGAAATCTTTACAGTAATGTGATGTAACTGATTATCATTCATAAATATACATTAGTTCATAGAAACAAGATTAAAATATACGTTCTTCATTAATTTTATAAATAAATGATGAGGGTAATAAATGTCCAGTATATTTTATTGATCAATTTATAATGCTTGTGAATTAAGGCAACATCGAGGCATTACGCACAGTATGCATATATGGCCAATAGGAGACCGACCAGTTGCAGTCCTAAAAATCAATGGGAGGATTCAAACAAACAATACTAAATGAATTTAAACTTCACCCCATTGCACAAGCAAGTGGCTATCAGGACTCAATAGCTGAGTGGATAACACGATGGCGTTTGAAGCGAACGGTGCTGGGTTCGAGTCCCGGAGTGAACATCAACTCTGAATGCAGATATATCCATCTGAAGAGTTCCAAATAGGAGGAAATGCGCGTCCTGGATTCCACTACTAGTCACTATCCATCTTTGATCAATTTATTTATTATATGATAGTAAATAATTTTATTTACTATACTAGCCTTTTACATGGTAATTACTAGTTATAATTGAACAGGTGAACTATCATTTTATATATAATACATTGTTGTTCCATATAACAAACCTTTTTATATACCATGAAGACTAATAGAATTCTTAGTTTATCGTGATAAATTATACAACGATAATAAACTTGGAAACTTTGTACATCAACATTGATGAGAGCTACAATTACACGAAATGAGATTAAACTACTTCACAGAGCTGCTGACTGCCGGTTTGAGTCCTATGATGATGTGCAACAATCTTGTATATGGTCTGTGAGATGTGAACAACTTTGAGATTTACAATTTCAATGATCAATATTTTTAGACTTCTGTAGGTTTTTTTCGGAAACGTAGATCAAAACCAAAATAGTATTTTCTATACCTCGTTAAATTTGGCAAATAACTTCATTTGCAACAGAATCCATCCAAATCACTCAATTTATTGTACATTAATGGAATATTATTAAGATTAAAGAATGAATAGTAATGTTTATATGAAAAAATAACCACTTGAAGGAACACTCGATCTAATTCATATTTATTCTTGTTAAAATTACAAATAACAATCAAAGTGATCAACTTTACGTTACTTCACAAGTAGTCAATTGTGTTAACTTCAGAATACTGAAGTCAAAAAAGTATATTTGAATTCACGGTTTATCGTGGATATAACAAGACTTTCAAAAATTATCGAAGACAGAATTGAAGGAAAGAAAAAGATGTACAATATTTTTCAAACGTCATCGTTAAAACTGACTAAAACTTATTTTCTATCCAGTTCACCATTTTCTTAAATAAATGAATATTTATCCGCAAAATATGTTCCCAAAAATGAACGAGAACCAAATCATATGAGCTTAAAAAGTTGTCATTCAACGTGTTTCACCTGGAAGAAGGACATTTCTGTCGGTGAAATAAAACTTCTTATTTATGTTTTCCTTTGCATTTAGAATTATTGGTTTGATTGACTTTGGAAAATGACCTGAAGATATATAAAAACTGAATAACAAAGGCAACTCTACTAAATACATGACAGTGTGATACTTCTTGACCTGAGGCTTTGTAAAAATTCAAACATATTCTACATAATAATTTTATATAGTTGACCTTATTTCGTTTTTTAGCTAAGCTTTTACCCATTATTCCATATTGTAGTATCTAAGTTGAGTTATTTAGTTAACATTTGGTCCCTAAAACTAACTGAGTAATTAGCAATACATTTTTCACATTAATATGACTAACACATTAAAAATTGTTTATTTGCGTGGAGTTAATTTTAAAAAATCATTTTTAGGTTAATGTAGGTAAGGATAGAGTATAGTTTTTTCTTTGCTATATTTAATTAAAAATGAAATGCTCAGCCTTAGCTATAAAATGATTTCAGCTAGATAGCTATTTAAAATGAGTATGTGATTCAACAGCGTAGTCACAGGACCCTACCAGGAATTGCTCACAGTATATTTTCATACCATGGATTGCAAATTCACTAATGCACCTTTAGCAACTTCATACAATCCATGACTTTCGTAAAGTTTTATCGCTTACAACTATGACAGACTTCATCAGTTAACTTCTCACCTGATCTCTAGGAATATATTATTAAGTTGATTGCTTGTGGATCACTTTTTAAAACCAGGTGACAATAAAAAAATATGTCAGTCAGATTATTTTCACAAGATTATTTGTTACTGTCCAATGGGAATTTGAATTATGACTATTGACTGGAAATCTAGTTTGAGTGTGAGAGGCGTAATTTTTTTGCTGTCCAACTAATATTTCTGTTTTTATTACCATGCTATACAGTTTCAATATAATAATATAGATTAATTCGTCTGTTGTTCAAAATGAAAATCTC
>NW_017385987.1:1864785-1872293 GCF_000237925.1 Schistosoma mansoni | reverse complement strand
GGGATCGTGGATGCGCACTGATAGGGAGTCCCACACTAGGACGAGACGGCCATCCAGTGCTTCCAGGATTTCCATGGTGGTCTAGCTTCAATTGACTCATGATCTCAACTGTATAAAACTACTAAAATCTCCACGAAACCTTCTCCTGATAACAATCGTTTGTATTTGAATACAAAATTCAAGAATTCATTAGTAAAATCTGACAACCATACAGAAGATACTTCATTTGCAAAATAACAGCCAATCGTCTCAAACTTCATTGTTCCTTCGTTTCCACACTAATCATTCTTTGTTCTCGTTTTCTTTTCTTAGACCTTTTTAGACTTCTGCCGCCATGTATTTCACTTTATATTGATGATACATACTACTTACATTTGTGGCACATATCAAACTAATAACCATAGACGAAACACATTATTGAAATAACTTTTTTATTTATATTTGATCTGTTCAATTTTTATTACAAACTCTTGACCTTTTCTCATATTACGATATGAAGAATTATAAATATATAAAACCAAACGAAGTCATGACCTAGCAACTCTGAGTAAACCATAATGATTAGTATTCTGTTTTTAATTAATGTTAAAACAATTTTTGTCCCATAACATTCTTTTCAACGTCCTAACTCTTTTTGTTCAAGTGTAGTATGGAAATAAAGAACGACATATTTGTCCAATATCCTAACTTGTTAATATATATATCTGTCTATGGTAAACCATAACTATAGACGAAAGAACAATGTTTAAATGTCAATATCTCTCATATTTTTAATTTATTTTATTGTTAACATCTTCAATGTTAATTTGTAAATTCCAAACTGATTCTTTCATGCCAACGTATTGTTTATGAAATGGTTACAATGAATGTTCTAATTTTGTTAGACCAACAGATTACGATATTTTTATTTACTTTTTTAAATACATAGACTCCTTTTTTTGTTTATTTTTAGGTCAAGGTATTAGGTGTTTAAAAGTGTCACTTTACTGGCAAACAGGTGTTTGGTAACAAACTTTAAGAGGTTACCCGTTATTAATGAAAATTTTCATAACTTTTGTTTGGTCAACTTTAAGCTCATATTAATTAATAGTAATGGATGGTCAAGATATACTGCAGAAATGAGAAATATATCATATGCACCATAGGACTATCGGAAAATAGTATCATATTGACCATAAGATCGGATGTTACTTGATTCAATCACGTGTATTATCTGGATGAGTTGAAAAAAAAGTCAAAACATTTATTCGTTATTTCTTGGCTCACAAAAAAAACTTCAAAGTGATGTCATCTCACGATCAATATGTTTGTAACTGATATATTTATTTATGTGGTGCACATTTAATTTAACCGATTCACGAATTATGTAAATTCCAAAATGGAATTAGTTTTTGGTATGTTTTCTGTACTTTCTCTTTTTTGTCGAAGTAAACATATGACTATGAAAATGGTAAAACAGTGTTTCAGATGGGATAAATGGGATTACTAATTGAATGACTGCAATCTTAAGAGAATTCACCTTTTTCGAGGATTCTTCTCAGATGTTAATAACTTGAAAGTCATAGTACTAATTATTCAACAACAAAACAAGAATACATAATTTACATCAGAATGGTTATGAATACGGTTAAGGTAAACATAAAGGTAGATAAATGAATAAATAAATAATTTTAATTAGCTAAGTAGACATGAGACAAGAGGCATACATAAATAGGTATTGGCAATTGTGTTAAAAAGTACTTTGTCTGTAACTGCAAATCATTGATGTACACTAGTAGAAGCTATTTGGATTCACCCCTTTTTTGAAGGAAGCAGGTCAGTTTTCTGACACTTTTCATTCTTTCATTTTG
Organism: Schistosoma mansoni; assembly: GCF_000237925.1. Classification (NCBI taxonomy): domain Eukaryota; kingdom Metazoa; phylum Platyhelminthes; class Trematoda; order Strigeidida; family Schistosomatidae; genus Schistosoma; species Schistosoma mansoni. The sequence continues at coordinate 1,870,443 of NW_017385987.1, read as the reverse complement.
TGAGATCGTTTTATACAGCGATAACATATCCAATCGAAACATGAATTGCTAAGAGATCTTGAAAACTTTTACCATTTGAATGTATTGAATGTGTCCTTCAAATTATGGACAGTTTCGCTAAGCAATAACTGAGTGTGAGAAATTATAAATTAAACATTGGTAATAATGGTTTGACAAAAATGTCCGTTTTATAAATTTTCGATAAACCACACAAATAACGTAACCTGACAGCTCAATGATTTGCACTTGATTTTCTATCTGTAATTGTTGTGGACTTTTCATTTCCTTGAAAAGTAAATGAAAAAGTAAACAGATTGTTGTATCAACTCTATAAACTCCTACACACTGCTTCACAAAGCTTAGAAAACGTCGAACACATCCAAGTTTCATAAAGAAATGTCCCCCTTTATCTTGAAGAGAGAAAGAACAAATATTTGAACAGAATATTATGGGTTCGTTTTATTTCGTTTGATTCACGTCAGCCGCCTAAACCTTGTAATACTTAGAAACAAAACGGAATAATATGAATTCATGTTATTTCACTCGAACCTTTATTCTTATTTCACATTTTGTTCGCTACACTAATTACTAAATAGGTTCTAAAAACAATATATTAGACTTTACTTGTGAGTTATTCGATATTTCTTGAAAAGGTAATAATAAATCAACAAATCTCAACGACAAATAATAAACGAGTTTAAAGTGGGACTATTGGAGGAGTTATAGTTTGTATTATAATAACTGCCAAGTAAACAGAATTATATGATCGGATAGTCAAATCATAACGATGATTATTTTGCAAGAACGATTCATTAGTGAAACGAGGGTATAGTATACAGTATATACACTAACCAAAACGTTTCATAATAGTAATTGTTTCCGGCAAGGATATTGATTAAACATGCATGTTATGAATAGATTAGAATTAGTTTTATGCAGTATAAAAAATAAACAGAGACTATTTATCCCACTGATATATTGTTATCTACTTGTTATGTGGTCAAATAGCATTGTTTGGTTTAAAAGTAATTTTCATTGTGGTGCATCTGTCACAGGTTCTAATGTTTTTACAAACTTTTCAGTAGTCAACATGTACAAACGCAATCTTTAGGTTTTATGGTTATCTGAATATTATTTTCGAAGTCAATATCGAATTATTAACAACTCCTGATCTCGATCAATTCGAAATAATTATGTTTATTAGCTAGTAACTTGCTCACTCTTCTGTTATCTCCTTAAACATTCTTAGGTTTTATAAGTGATTTCTAAGTACATAAGTTCAGAAACAGCTTATAATAAACGTTATTCTCAAAATGATTTAAAACGAAGCACTTTTCTCTCAATGTTGCTCTGTATTTATGAGCTTTAAAGTTCATGTAACAGTTACTCTACTGATTTTGTCTTCATAGATATTTTCATACAATTTTATGTGCAGTATACTGGTATTATCTTTGAACCTGAAAAAAAATTGATTGAAACATCGTACATATATGAGTAGATAGATGAAATTCAACGTTTAAGAACAATATGAGAACGACAGTCATACACAATTATACACTACAAATACTTCTAAAAAGACATTCATGAGAAACCATCATTTATATTAGATTAAAACAATATCAAATTAAATTTAAAAATAAATCAGAAAAATTAGTTTCATTATTTCACTTTCCATATCATAGTAACTAGTAAAAAATGCACTCAATTTATTTATGGACACTTAGTTCCAATTTGTAACCAACCACAGATTATGTGAAATAAAATTTATCAAAAAGTGAATGATGACTTTTTATTTCCCAATTTATGTGTGTTTGTGTTTTAGTGAATACATTCTAATTCCTCCTATGAAAAAAAAGTGTGTATTGTGTTCCAATAAAACTGCTTTTAAACTTATTTTGTTGTGTACTAGTATAGTTGACATTTTTAAAGATAAAATAGGGTAACAAAAGAAAAATAAAAGCGAATATAACTGAAAATATAAACTATATTACTTATTTCTATTAAGAAAAAATTAGGATATTTAGATAGTGCTGAAGACAATGAGATATTATATATACTTAAAATTTCATGGGATATAAGATCCAATAGTCATAATTCTCATTATTGTCATCTGAATTACAAATTATAAAGTTAAATACTTCTTTATATACCTAGTAACAACCATGAACACACTTGTTATCTGAAACGAAGAGATCAGATATCCCATTAGGAACTCATTCTGTTCATTATGCATTTCCAAGAATTTACAACATAATCTTTTTATACTGTATTATATTTTACCTAAGTACAATTACATATAAATTAAATAAGTACACATCTCACTATATACAAAATTATATGTGTTTCAAATTTTCGGATATAACTTACTACTTATATAATTTATTGAATAATATTTAATCAAGGAAAACTAACTAGCAGATTCTTTATAAATAAATTAGGAATATTTTCTTGACTTACTTACATACTTACGCCTGTTACGCCTCGTGGAGGAGCATAGGCCGAAGACCAGCATTCTCCTTCCAACCCTGTCCTGAATAACCATATTGAATGAAAGATTAAATGTAAACTCAACAAACATTAGTTGATTTTCAAGTGAAGAACAAAATGTTTTTTGCACTGTCCACTTCAATGGGGATATTCATTTATATTTTATTTTTATTTGGTAAGTTAATAATCACTAAATTATTTGATGTAAATTAATTTTATTTTTATTATTTAAAATATCATTTCTTTGTGACTTATCATCTAGCTGAACTTCGGATCTGAATAAAAATTGAGATAGTTTTGCTTAACAAGTCAATTCCTTGAATAATTTGATGAGAGACGAAGCTGAATGAGAACAAAGATTAAATCAATAAAAGCGTTTTAGTGGAACTAGCGTTGTATTAAGCAGTTCATAAATAATGGGTTTTAATTGTGACTTAGCATTACAAACAGAATGTGAAGTCTATTTGTATAGCATTCTGTCACACGATAAATAAACAATATGATCAGTAAGGCATAATACAGTAGAATAGAATCTAAGAGATATCAATTAACTCATAAGGCAGATGTTCTTCTAATTTAGTTACAAGGCAACAGTTACAAAGTGTGACATAAGTAGGAATTTTTCAAAAGCTCACATTATTATTCATGGAAATAAATATACCTTTTGAAATAGTACGAATCTATGAACATGATTATCATGGAGGTTGGTTTTTTATCCTTTGTTAGATGGAATTACGAAACTGATGATATGATGTGATGCATTATAAACTACAGTCAAACACATTATTTGAAGTTCAGCTTTTTTGTCTATCCTGTATTGCTAGACTCATATCTAGTTCAGTATATGTACGGGATGAAAACGTAACTACATCAAGCAGCAATAAATATTTTATCTAAAATAGCCTACACTCTGGTTTATCCCATGAATCTTCAAGTTTGTTGACGTCATCTATCTGAAACAAAGCTAAAAAATAGCAGTAATCATATGTAAAAACCAAAATATCCCATAGAAAATGGCATACCACAATCTCAATACCTTATTACAAAAAGACTTAAATTGCCTTATTTTAGACAAAAGCATATTTTATAAAGTCATTTCCTATATATTAGTGCGCTAGAAAAATTGAATCTTAAAACCTTAACAACCAATTTAGTTGGGAGATAAAAAGTGGTGATATGATTTGGATGTTGACAAACAAGCTACTTTCATCTACGTAAAGTATATCCATCCTTTCGTTATCTACATTTAAAAAGTTCCGACATCCAAATACTTCAGCATATATATATATATATATATATAGTTATTTTTGACACTCTCACTGCCAAAAAGGAATTAGTTCACTGTTGTTATAACTTTTCTATGCACAAGTATCAACCACACAAAGTGTTTGGAATTTAGAATTTAAATCCGAAAGTACTATATAAGAGTTAAAACTTAGTGCATCAGTGACTCTAATGATGACAAACGTTTGGTCTTATCAATTTAAGGTGCTAAGAATTATCCAATTTCCTTAAAACCACGATCCAGTGTAAGTTAGATAACCATCGAAAATTCGGAAGAACTGGACATCCATTTCGTCCGATTAAGTAACTCCTCATTAGTGTGGATCCAGTGATTCAAACCTGGCACTTCCGGCCATAACATATAACAGTTTTTATTAAATACTGGTTTAAAGAAATTTTTTATGACAAGTCCAAACTAGTTTTCACAGAAAAATAATTCAAAATGGTATGTAGAATAATTGTGAAATTTTATTTCAAATATCTCTCAAATTAGTAATTGTTATAAACGGTAGGATACTTGTTATAACGCTAGGGTTTCTTGTTATAACAGTCCTTTCACTTTTTACACGTATGTGGGACGTTAATTTACCTTAGACGAAAACACAAGTCCAGGAACTTTGGATAGAAATAGTACGGATACCTTAACACAACTCAGATCAAGAACACGAGATTAGCCTGACTAGAACGTCAATATATTTCCACACCAAAATCCGACAACAAGGAACAGTCAATAAATAATAATAAGGATGGGGGAATATATAACACATATAACACCTGTTACACTATCTACATGTCTGACTCAGCAAAACAACCAATCATTATCATTCTCGCCCACACATCAGTAATCTTATTTTATTGACTGAGTCTTACTTTAATCCTATCGGCGTTTACTCATTATGTAATGACTTATTTCGGGCCCTTTAAACTGTTGTCACCATCAATGTTTTAGAATTTTCTTTTACATAAGGTATATATTTACAACACTCAGTTTACTGAATTTATTTACACCTTTACTATACTATACTAATGTATCTTCAACATAGCTTCCAAATAAACTCTTTCATGTAAGTAATTTAAACCCATTTTAAATAAAGCCAGAACAAATATTGATGCAGAATAATATGAATTCATTACATTTCGTTGTTTCTCGTCAGCTGCTTACAACCGAATATGTATTGAAATTTTAGCATTGAGATAATGAGATAATAAAGGATTCATGTATTTAAAAACAAATAGAACGGGTTACGTAATAATTGAATAGAATTTGGAGAGTTCATATAACCTAAGAGAAACAAGTGAGTGAAAGAGTGGTAATGGAAGAGGAATATGATACAAAACTAAATATTAACCAAAATAAAAGTAATGACCAAAACAAAAAACACAAAACAATTGGATTACCAGGGTAGTAGTAAGTTTACTAATGTCTCTTTTTGAATACATAGATCCGGTCTGAGTTTTTTATCGCGATCGCTTCAGCAAACCGGAGAGCAGCCGTACTTCTTTGTCTGCTAATAATTTTGAAAGCATGGGAAATTTCAGTGGTATGCCTGGTGTCAAGTGAATGCCAAACCATAGCACTGTTGAGAGCCCTGGTCCCTCGTAGTCTCAGTTTCTTTGGAAAATGCTCAGAAATGCGAACATGTACTCTTCTCTCAGTTCTTCCAATGTATGTGCTTTGGCACGTACATGTAAATTGGTAAATGCAATTGGAGCTACCGAGAAAAGAGGACTTGTCGATTTTAGCTTGTTTCAGTGAGCAGTTCGTTTCCCACACCGTTGTCAGTTTAGCTGTTGGGTAGGTCGATTTCAAGGCAGAATTAATCCTGTGATTAATTATTTCAGAAATTTCATCTTCTTAGAAGCGTGCGTATAAGAAGCAAGTTTTCT